>NC_073395.1:3157450-3224950 GCF_028641065.1 Leucoraja erinaceus
GTCACACACACACACACACGAGATGTGCAGTGAAATGAAAAGATGCTCGCGGACTTTATTCCAAAAAAACTACAAACCAGAATGGAACAGGATCACATATTCACACATTTGTGGGAGGGAAAGAAGGAAAAAAAGAGCAATTTTAGAAAGACACCACCACGCTGCCCGTCCCGCTGAGTTACTCCAGCATTTTGTGTGTCTGCCTTCATCCCTGTTCTCTCTCACACTCCTCAGGATGTTTAGTTGGGATTTTGACCAATTCCATGTTTGCGTCCACTACAGACAGATTAAAGTGTGTGTGCTTTTTAAACGTGGGCTGTGGGCGTGGGGCTGAGCCCCCACTAGAGTGAGGCAGGGCAGGGCAGGGCGATTTGTTTGAACGCAGTAATTGCTTCAACATGTATCTGGGGCTGGGACTGGGACTGGCCGCTGAGCGAACACTGAGCTCTCTGCAAAGTCGGCACAGAGGAGGGGAGTAGCTGTTACTGAGACAGTTTGGGAAGTTGTCTTTAGCTGGGTTGATGTACACTGTAGTACACAATACAGCAGGGCGACATACTAGAGTCGCCAACGTTCCCCACTCCCAAATATGGGACAAGAGGTCAAAATACGGGACAAATTCCCCACGGCAATTCGTTGACCGTCTGGGCCGTGTCTGGGTGAACGATGAGTTGGCCCCGGGTGCTGGACTGTCCACAAAGTCCAGCCGGCGGGGCAGCTGAGGAGTTTTGGCCCCGGGGGGCCACTCGCAAAGTCCAGCGCCCCGTCCAACTCACGGCCACGAGAAGGAGGGAGGGTGGTGTTGGCGGTCAGCGAAGGTCCGAAGGTCGGACAGCTGGCCGGGCTGCCGACCGACCGACCGACCCACGGGCGAGACTCTGCTGCTGCACTCCACGGGCTGCACTACGTCGGGACGGGTGAGGCGGGGGCCGACCCTCGACCCGAGTAGTAGCGGTCAAATACGGGACAAGGGCGGTCCCGTACGGGACAAACCAATTTAGCCCAAAATACGGGATGTCCCAGCTAATCCCAACCAACCACCCTCTGTGTAAAAACACTTGCCCTACCCACATCTCCTCGTACATTAACCCTGTGCCCTCTAGTCTCTGATCTCTCTACCCTGGTAGGAAATCACAAATCTCTGGGTGTTTCCAACTTCACTGGCTTCCTCTCGACTCCCATCCAATGTTGTGGGATCGTAGAAACATAGAAAACATAGACAATAGGTGCAGGAGTAGGCCATTCGGCCCTTCGAGCCTGCACCGCCATTCAATATGATCATGGCTGATCATCCAACTCAGTAGCCTGTACCTGCCTTCTCTCCATACCCCCTGATCCCTTTAGCCACAAGGGCCACATCTAACTCCCTCTTAAATATAGCCAATGAACTGTGTGGCCTCAACTACCTTCGGTGGCAGAGAATTCCACAGATTCACCACTCTCTGTGTGAAAAATGATTTTCTCATCTCGGTCCCAAAAGATTTCCCCCTTATACTTAAACTGTGACCCCTTGTTCTGGACTTCCCCAACATCGGGAACAATCTTCCTGCATCTAGCCTGTCCAACCCCTTAAGAATTTTGTAAGTTTCTATAAGAGCCCCCCTCAATCTTCTAAATTCTAGCGAGTACAAGCCGAGTCTATCCAGTCTTTCTTCATATGAAAGTCCTGACATCCCAGGAATCAGTCTGGTGAACCTTCTCTGTACTCACATTATGGCAAGGAACAAGGAACTGAGGACATTTATGGACAAAAGGAAACAAAGAGTGCTGGAGTAACTCAGCGGGTCAGGCAGCATCTGTGGAGAACATGGATAGGTGACGTTTCACAGAGTGCTGGAGTAACTCAGCGGGTCAGGCAGCATCTATGGAGCTAAGGAAATAGGCAACGTTTCGGGCCGAAACCCTTCCGGGTTTCGGCCCGAAACGTTGCCTATTTCCTTCGCTCCATAGATGCTGCTGCACCATAACTCAGCGGGTCAGGCAGCATCTGTGGAGAACATGGATAGGTGACGTTTCACAGAGTGCTGGAGTAACTCAGCGGGTCAGGCAGCATCTGTGGAGAACATGGATAGGTGAGGTTTCACAGAGTGCTGGAGTAACTCAGTGGGTCAGGCAGCATCTGTGGAGAACATGGATAGGTGACGTTTCACAGAGGGTTGGAGTCACTCAGCGGGTCAGGCAGCAGCTGTGGATAACATGGATAGGTGACGTTTTCGAGTCGTGGCCCCTTCTGCAAACTATTAGCATTCATCTGGCACTCATTCAGGATGGGACTGGGTTCAGAAGGGGCAGGTTGGAGCAGACTTCAAGCACTCTTAGAAGACAGCCACAGAGTGCTGGAGTAACACAGCGGGTCAGGCAGCATCTCCGGAGAGAGAAGGAACAGGTGGCGTTTCAAGGCGGGAGGAACAAGCTGTTCTGAAGAAGGGTCTCGACCCGAAACGTCACCCACTCCGTTCTCTGGTGAGATGCTGCCTGGCCCGCAGAGTTACTCCAGCTTTCTGCGGCTGACTTCAGAAGAAGCAGTTCCTGAGTGAGTGGACGTACGTCCCAGATAAAGGCTAGCAGGCCAGGCTTGGTATTTGGCTGATCATGAGTCCGTTTGAAAGCTATGGGTGGGACGTGTGTCTCCAATCTCCTGCACGTTGATGAGGTTTATTGTTCTTGGAGAAAAGAAAATCGCATGATCTTAGCTCTGCCCCGGAGAGTAAACTCAGCGGCAATCTGTTCCTCTCCCGGTATTTCTGTCCTCTCTTTTGTTGTGAAGGAGAGACTGAGCAACTTGTGGCCAGTGCAACAGACGTTTCTAGAATCATTCTTTAAGAAGGAACTGCAGATGCTGGAAAAATCGCGAGGAGGTGGGACAAAAGTGCTGGAGAAACTCAGCGGGGGCAGCAGCATCTATGGAGCGAAGGAAATAGGCAACGTTTCGGGCCGAAACCCTGAAGGAAATAGGCAACGTTTCGGGCCGAAACCCTTCCGGGTTTCGGCCCGAAACGTTGCCTATTTCCTTCGCTCCATAGATGCTGCTGCACCCGCTGCGAAAAGTGCTGGAGAAACTCAGCGGGTGCAGCAGCATCTGTGGAGCGAAGGAAATAGGCAACGTTTCGGGTCGAGACCCTTCTTCAGACTCAAATTCTGTATTATCCCAATTTCCCTTCTGCCCCTTACAAACACACACGGGGGGGGGGGGGGGGGGGGGGGGGGGGGGGGGGAGGAAGTGGGATAGCAGGGAACTTGTGTGACTGGGTGAGCCGAAGGGCCTCACAGTCTTTAAACTTAATAACATTTGAACGGGTGCATGGATAGGACAGGTTTGGAGGGATATGGGCCAAACGCGGGCAGGTGGGACTAGAGTAGATGGGGCCATGATGGTCTGAATGGGCCGAAGGGCCTGTTTCCCCCGTTGTGTGTGACTCTGTGCCTATATGCATCCCTGTGGCATAGAAACATAGAAAATAGGTGCAGGAGTAGAGGCCATTCGGCCCTTCGAGCCTGCACCATTCGCCATTCAATATGATCATTGCTGATCATCCAACTCAGTATCCAGTACCTGCCTTCTCTCCATACCCTTCTGATCCCTTTAGCCACAAGGGCCACATCTAACTCCCTCTTAAATATAGCCAATGAACTGTGGCCTCAACTACCTTCTGTGGCAGAGAATTCCAGAGATTCACCACTCTCTGTGTGTGAAAAAAAATCTCGGTCCGAAAAGATTCCCCCTTATCCTTAAACTGTGTGGCCCCTTGTCCTGGACTTCCCCAACATCAGGAACAATCTTCCTGCATCTAGCCTGTCCAACCCCCTAAGAGATTCACCACTCTCTGTGTGTGAAAAAAAATCTCATCTCGGTCCGAAAAGATTCCCCCTTATCCTTAAACTGTGTGTGTGGCCCCTTGTTCTGGATCTTTGTATTGGCAAGTTAGGCAGCTTCACCCAAGGGGTAGTGCAGGGGTTAATGTCAAGGTGTAGAGGACAGGGGGGCGGCCAGATGTATCAGGAGGACAATGGCTTTGGATGTTTATTTTGGTGCTGGGATTTGTACCTTGCCCGTATCGCGCGCCCAGCCCGCCCGCCTTTAGCTGCGGTGATGTCATGCGTGCGAGAGATAGTGAGATTACCGGGGCATTTCCGGCAGTGGGGGGGACAATTCTCCACATTCTCCATGTCGAGCAGACAGCTCCACGGGCCACAGAGGCCCAGGCGTTCCTGCCCCCTCACACACACACACACCCGGACTACCACACAGAAACAGGCCCATCGGCCCACCGAGTCCTCCCCGACCATCCATCACCCCCACACTAGTTCTGTCTTCTCCCACCATCTCTTTCCTCCTTTGAAAATCTTTTTATTTCGTTTTTTTTTCAAAAACAAGAACAAGACAACAAAAAAGTAATGACAAATGATATAGATACGCAGGGATCAGGGATACAGGTATAACCTAATATGAGCCCAGTGTCAAACTACAGACCTCCCCCGTCTCAATGTACATAGAGTTAAGTGTTTCAAAGAGAGCTTATGTATAAAAACAAAAAGATAAAAAGAAAAATAGGGTGGTAGATAGGGTGGTAATGAAAGCTTTTGGTGTGCTGGCAATTAGAGCATTGAGTATAGAAGCTGGGATGTAATGTTAAAATTGTACAAGGCATTGGTGAGGCCAATTCTGGAGAATGGTGTACAATTTTGGTGGCCTAATTATAGGAAGGATGTCAACAAAATAGAGAGAGTACAGAGGAGATTTACTAGAATGTTGCCTGGGTTTCAGCAACTAAGTTACAAAGGTTGAACAAGTTAGGTCTTTATTCTTTGGAGCGCAGAAGGTTAAGGGGGGACTTGATAGAGGTCTTTAAAATGATGAGAGGGATAGACAGAGTTGATGTGGACAAGCTTTTCCCTTTGAGAATAGGGAAGATTCAAACAAGAGGACATGGCTTCAGAATTAAGGAACAGAAGTTTAGGGGTAACATGAGGGGGAACCTCTTTACTCAGAGAGTGGTGGCTGTGTGGAATGAGCTTCCAGTGAAGGTGGTGGAGGCAGGTTCGATTTTATCATTTAAAAATAAATTGGATAGGTATATGGACGGGAAAGGAATGGAGGGTTATGGTCTGAGCACAGGTAGATGGGACTAGGGGAGAATAAGTGTTCGGCACGGACTAGAAGGGCCGAGTGGCCTGTTTCCGTGCTGTAATTGTTATATGGTTATATTATATGGTTAAAAAAAAAGAAACGTCACCTATTCCTTCGCTGCATAACTGCTGCCTCACCCGCTGAGTTTCTCCAGCGTTTTTTGTCTACCTTTGATGTACCGTACTACACTCTGCTGTTCCTTGCGTGGGCAGAATCAAAGATCCGACAGCGAGCAAGATAGTCCACTCGACGAAACAGACGTAGTGCGGTCATGGGCAGATTCGTGGGTCATTTTCGGCCCCATTTCCGTAACCGGCTTCCGTCTCCGCACCAAAGATCCCGTAGCGGAGCAAAGATACTGGTGCGGAGACGGAAGCCGGTTACGGAAACATCCTCGTAAAAATATAAGTTATTTGGGAAAAATCTTCTCCTCATTTTCAGAATTATAATTTATTAACACAAACTGTTCCCCCGCAACGTTGATTACACTGCGGGTCGGGTCGGGTCGGGTCGGGTCCGGTTACTGAAATGGATGAAGAAAAGGCCCACGTTCCACTCCGTTGCGTACTACACGTCAGCCCATTGCAGTTAGCAGCAGTGGTCTATCTTGCTCCGCTATAGGGTCTTTGGGCAGAATGGCCAAGCTGTGAGTGAGAGGCAGAGACTGCAGCAGGAATTACTGGGTTGTGGAGCGGTGCCGGCCTTAATCCAGCTGTAAGCAGAGGCTGGCCGAGATCAAACCCGAATGTTTCACATCCGTTTCCTTTAGCTCTTGGCTGCCACTTTGATTTCCTTTGATCTGGGGCTGTATTTATTTCATTACATTGGTCCCTCTCCACGCAATGCGCCTCGAGCCAGCTCAGACCTTATTGTTGCCTGCGTCGTAGTCTAGGACAACTGGACCCAACCTCCGACAGGCACAAAAAGCCATTTACAACGGAGACGAGGAAACACTTTTTTCCACATACAGAGTTGTGAGTTTGTGGAATTCTCTGCCTCAGAGGGCGGTGGAGGCCGGTTCTCTGGATGCTTTCAAGAGAGAGCTAGATAGGGCTCTTAAAAATAGCGGAGTCAAGGGATATGGGGAGAAGGCAGGAACGGGGTACTGATTGGGGATGATCAGCCGTGATCACATTGAATGGCGGTGCTGGCTCGAAGGGCCGAATGGCCTCCTCCTGCACCTATTGTCTATAGTCTATAAAAAGCTGGAGTAACTCAGCGGGACAGGCGGCATGTCTGGAGAGAAGGAATGGGTGACGTTTTGGGTCGAGATCCTTCTTCAGACTGAGGGTCAGGGGAGAGGGAGACAATAGGAGTAGGCCATTCGGCCCTTCGAGCCTGCACCGCCATTCAATATGATCATGGCTGATCATCCAACTCAGTATCCCGTACCTGCCTTCTCTCCGTACCCCCTGATCTCTTTAGCCACAAGGGCCACATCTAACTCCCTCTTAAATATAGCCAATGAACTGTGTGGCCTCAACTACCTTCTATGGCAGAGAATTCCACAGATTCACCACTCTCTGTGTGAAAAAATGATTTTCTCATCTCGGGCCTAAAAGTCTTCCCTCTTATCCTTAAACTGTGACCCAAACATCATCCAAGTGAGTTTATTGTCATGGGTCCCAGATAGGACAATGAAATTCTTGCTTTGCTTCAGCACAACAGAACATAGAAGGCATGAATACAGAACAGATCAGCGTGTCCATATACCATTGTATAAATATATACACACATGAATAAATAAACTGATCAAGTGCAAATAACAGATAATGGGCTATTAATGTTCAGAGTTTTGTCCAAGCCAGGTTTAATAGCCTGATGGCTGTGGGGAAGTAGCTATTCCTGAACCTGGACGTTGCAGTCTTCAGGCTCCTGTACCTTCTACCTGAAGGTAGCGGGGAGATGAGTGAGTGGCCAGGATGGTGTGGGTCTTTGATGATGCTGCCAGCCATTTTGAGGCAGCGACTGGGATAGATCCCCTCGATGGAAGGGAGGTCAGAGCCGATGATGGACTGGGCAGTGTTTACTAACCATGTCTCATCGCTGCCCACACCGATTGTCTTTCCTGCCCCCTCCCCCCAGCACACCCTGAACTCCACTAAACAGTCTGAACAAAACATTTGTACAAGCACACAGTGTAATGGAGGGGGTTGTGGATCACACGCGGGCAGAGGAAGGAACTGCAGACACTGGTTTCAACCGAAGGTAGACACAAAATGCCGGAGTAACTCAGCGGGACAGGCGGCACAGTCTCGGGTTGAGAACGTGCGAACTCCACACAGCCAGCGCCCGACGTCAGGATCGAACCCGGGGGTCTCTGTCGCCGTGAGGCAGCAGCATCCACCCGGCTGTCGAACCACCGAACATGTTTGCTGTGCTGTTGTCGACCTGATAGTTTCAACTTGCAAGTCATAACCCAGAGTGCAAACAAGATGAATATCTTGGCATTTGTGTTTCAGGAGGAACTGCAGATGCTGGAAAATCGAAGGTAGACAAAAGTGCTGGAGAAACTCAGCGGGTGCAGCAGCATCTATGGAGCGAAGGAAATAGGCAACGTTTCGGGCTGAAACCCTGAAGGAAATAGGCAACGTTTCAGGCTGAAACGTTGCCTATTTCCAGAAGGTTCGGCCCGAAACGTTGCCTATTTCCTTCGCTCCATAGATGCTGCTGCACCCGCTGAGTTTCTCCAGCACTTTTTGTCTACCTTTCGATTCTGGATGATCAGCCATGATCACATTGAATGGCGGTGCTGGCTTGAAGGGCCAAATGGAGAGAGGGAGGGAGGGAGAGGGAAGAGGGAGAGGGGAGAGAGGGGGGAGAGAGGGGAGAGGGGGAGAGGGGGAGAGGGGGAGAGGGGGAGAGGGGGAGAGGGGGAGAGGGAGGGAGGGAGAGGGAAAGAGGGGGAGAGGGGGAAAACGGGGAGGGGGGGACAGGGAGGGAAGGAGGGAGGGAGGGAGGGAGAGAGGGAGAGGGGGAGAGAGGGAGAGGGAGAGAGAGAGGGAGAGAGAGAGAGAGAGGGAGGGAAGGAGAGGGAGGGAGAGGGAGAGAGGGAGGGAGGGAGGGAGGGAGAGGGGAGAGAGAGGGAGAGGGGGAGAGAGGGGGAGAGAGGGGGAGAGGGGGAGAGAGAGAGAGAGGGAGAGAGGGAGAGGGAGAGGGAGAGAGGGAGAGAGAGGGAGAGAGAGAGAAGGAGAGAGGGAGAGAGAGGGAGGGAGAGAGGGAGGAGAGAGGGAGAGAGAGGGAGAGAGGGAGAGAGAGGGAGAGAGGGGGAGAGGGGGAGAGGGGGAGAGGGGGAGAGAGGGGGAGGGGGAGGGGGAGAGAGAGGGGGGAGAGAGAGAGAGGGAGAGAGGGAGGGAGAGGGAGAGAGAGAGGGAGGGGGGGGGGGAGAGGGGAGAGGGGGAGAGGGGGGGAGAGGGAGAGAGGGCATCGCTCACAAAGGACTTTGGTGGTGCATCTATTCCAGGAGCTGGGCCCGGGGCCAGACACACGAAGGTGCCAGCGAGCGACGCCTGTATAATCATTTCCCGTTCTAAAAGCAGATGAAAGGCGGTGCGGAGAGAGTGTGTTGGGGAGGCAGCTGTCCCTGACATGTATTGGCCACAGACCCAGGGCTGGCCAAGCCCTTACATCATACACAACAACACGTCCGTGTCACAATGCCGTGAAAGGTTAGCGGAATGAGAGATAGGAATAATCCACGTTGAGCCACTGAGATAGCGTCGCCATGGGAACTGCCGCCCCGTGTCATTGAGGTGCCTCCGACAATCCCCCCTCACCCCCCCCCCCAACAGCGATCACTCTCTCCCTCGTACAGTTTTGGTCTCCTAATCTGAGGAAAGACATTCTTGCCATAGAGGGAGTACAGAGAAGGTTCACCAGACTGATTCCTGGGATGGCAGGACTTTCATATGAAGAAAGACTGGATAGACTTGGTTTGTACTCGCTGGAATTCAGAAGATTGAGGGGGGATCTTATAGAAACTTACAAAATTCTTAAGGGGTTGGACAGGCTAGATGCAGGAAGATTGTTCCTGGTGTTGGGGAAGTCCAGAACAAGGGGTCACACAGTTTAAGGATAAGGGGGAAGTCTTTTAGGACCGAGATGAGGAAAACATTTTTTTTTTACACACAGAGAGTGGTGAATCTGTGGAACTCTCTGCCACAGAAGGTAGTTGAGGCCACAGTTCTTTGGCTATATTTAAGAGGGAGTTAGATGTGGCCCTTGTGGCTAAAGGGATCAGGGGGTATGGAGAGAAGGCAGGTACGGGATACTGAGTTGGATGATCAGCCATGATCGTATTGAATGGCGGTGCAGGCTCGAAGGGCCGAATGGCCTACTCCTGCACCTATTTCCTATGTTACCTCCTGAACTATGCAGAGATACAGCACAGAGACAGGCCCTTCGGCCCACCGAGTCCAGGCCGTCCACCCACCTATCACCCGTCCACACCAGTTCCCTGCTATCCCACACTCTCATCCACTCCCCCACACACTAGGGGGGGGGGGGGGAATTTACAGAAGGCCCGGTTAACCGGCAAGCCCACATGCCCGCCTCTGGGATGTGGGAGCGGACCCTGGAGGCAACACAGTGGGAGAACATGCAAACTCCACACAGACAGCACCCGAACATGTGCGTGCATGCGTGTTTGGTTCTCTGTCTGTTCATATTGTAAAGGCAACATCTTTAACACAAACATCAGGTCTAAATGGTGACACAGGGAACTGCAGATGCTGCTTTACTAAAAAAGACACAGAGTGTTGGAGTAACTCAGCGGGTCAAACAGCTTCTAGGGAGAATACAGAGAGGTGATGTTTCGGGGGCGGGACCCTTCTTCAGACTCATATGCCTGATGGAGTACTTTGTCATTTTTGTTGCCTGCACAGAGAATAATGGGTCTATTCACCATTCCACACTGCTGTAATAGCCAAGGCAAACCCACACAAAACCATCACAACTTCCCAAAATAATCCTTGTATTTTGCTTCAAGTAACGCGAGTGCTTCCGTAAACACTGAGAACGACCGCAGCACATCCTGTACCCTCAATACCAACAACAAAACATTTAGGCTGGTACATGGAGAGGACAGGTTTAGAGGGATATGGGCCAAACACAAGGCAGGTGGGTCTAGTATAGATGGGGCATGTTGTCCATAGAAACATAGAAACGTAGAAATTAGGTGCAGGAGTAGGCCATTCGGCCCTTCGAGCCTGCACCACCATTCAATATGATCATGGCTGATCATCCAACTCAGTATCCTGTATCTGCCCTCTCTCCATACCCTCTGATCCCCTTAGCCACAAGGGCCACATCTAACTCCCTCTTAAATATAGCCAATGAACTGGCCTCAACTACCCTCTGTGGCAGAGAGTTCCAGAGATTCACCACTCTCTGTGTGAAAAAAGTTCTTCTCATCTCGGTTTTAAAGGATTTCCCCCTTATCCTTAAGCTGTGACCCCTTGTCCTGGACTTCCCCAACATCGGGAGCAATCTTCCTGCATCTAGCCTGTACAACCCCTTAAGAATTTTGTAAGTTTCTATAAGATCCCCTCTCAATCTCCTCAATTCTAGAGAGTATAAACCAAGTCTATCCAGTCTTTCTTCATAAGACAGTCCTGACATCCCAGGAATCAGTCTGGTGAACCATCTCTGCACTCCCTCTATGGCAATAATGTCCTTCCTCAGATTGGAAGGGCAATCCAATATGGTCCAGTATGGGCAAGTGGGGTCGAAGGGCCTGTTGCCACTCCTACAGACTATAACTCTCTCCCTGACTCTTAGATAGACACGTGGACATGCAGGGTATGGAGGGATATGGATCACGTGTCGGCAGAGGAGATTAGTCTAACTTGGCAACATGTACAGCATGGGCAATGTTGGGCCGAAGGGCCTGTTCCTGTGCAGTACTGTACTGCTCTAGGTTCTATTATTTGGCAGCAACCACCTTTCTTTGCAGCTATTTACACTCAGTTGCCATTAGCACCAATTCCTTGTTTCAATTTCAAGGCAAATTTCAGAACCAGGGGCCACAGTTTAAGAATAAGGAGTAAGCCATTTAGAACGGAGACGAGGAAACACTTTTTCACACAGAGAGTGGTGAGTCTGTGGAATTCTCTGCCTCTGAGGGCGGTGGAGGCAGGTTCTCTGGATGCTTTCAAGAGAGAGCTAGATAGGGCTCTTAAAGATAGCGGAGTCGGGGGATATGGGGAGAAGGCAGGGACGGGGTACTGATTGGGGATGATCAGCCATGATCACATTGAATGGCGGTGCTGGCTCGAAGGGCCGAATGGCCTCCTCCTGCGCATATTGTTCATTGTCTATAAGTTAGTTTGATTTTTATGAAGGTAGACACAAAATGCTGGAGAAACTCGACGGGTGAGGCAGAGAGAAGGAATTGGCGATGTTTCGGGTCGAGACCTTTCTTCAGAAATGATGACGGAATGCCACTGCACTCTCCTTAAATACCACAAAATGTATTTAATATCTGGCCGTCCAAAACGACAGGTCCTTGGTCGTAAGAATGAGAAATGCTCTGACAAATAGCGCCAGGAAACTGAAACAAGATCAAGTGTGTTGCGTAGAGCAGCTCGTTGCCATAAATGCTCCAAATGTCCTGTTTACCCAGATCCTGGCCAGCTGATGGAACTGGGCCAAATGGTTTTAAAATGCAGCTTTCACAGAGAGAGTTGGGACACTCTTTCCATGTATAGCCTTTGGAGGAGAGCAGGTACTGTCCACCCGAAAAGGTTCCTGATGTTGGGGGAGTCCAGAACCAGGGGCCACGCCACAGTTTAAGAATAAGGAGTAAGCCATTTAGAACGGAGACGAGGAAACACTTTTTCTCACAGAGAGTGGTGAGTCTGTGGAATTCTCTGCCTCAGAGGGCGGTGGAGGCCGGTTCTCTGGATGCTTTCAAGAGAGAGCTAGATAGGGCTCTTAAAGATAGCGGAGTCAGGGGATATGGGGAGAAGGCAGGAACGGGGTAGTGATTGGGGATGATCAGCCATGATCACATTGAATGGTGGTGCTGGCTCGAAGGGCCGAATGGCCTCTACTCCTGCACCCATTGTCTGTTGTCTAAAGGCAAACGACTCACCTGTGTAGCTTGCGAGGTGCAGTGAAAAGCTTTTGTTGCGTGCTAACCAGTCAGCGGAAAGACAATGCGTGATTACAATCGAGTCGTTTACGCATGTACAGGCACATGATAAGGGTGCAAGGTAAAGCCAGCAGAGTCCGATCAAAGATAGTCCGAGGTAGTAAAAAATGCTGGGGAAACTCAGCAGGTGAGGCAGCATCTATGGAGCGAAGGAAATAGGTGACGTTTCGAGTCGAGAGCCAAGGGTCACATGTCTAAGGTAGACAAAAGTGCTGGAGAAACTCAGCGGGTGCAGCAGCATCTATGGAGCGACGGAAATAGGTAACGTTTCGGGCCGAAACCCAGAAGGGTTACGGCCCGAAACGTTGCCTATTTCCTTCCGGGTTTCGGCCTGAAACGTTGCCTATTTCCTTCGCTCCATAGATGCTGCTGCACCCGCTGAGTTTCTCCAGCACTTTTGTCTACCTTCAGAATGCTACTGGCATGGTTATTGTCACAGAGTGATACAGTGTGGAAACAGGCCCTTTGGCCCAACTTGCCCATACCAGCCAACATGTCCCAGCTACAATCGTGATGCATTACATTGGTGGAGGTACCAACGTTACACAACATTGGTTCATTGATTAAGTACATACATAAATACACACATATAGCCCTCCCTCAGAGGCTTGAGAGTAAAGATGAGTTTTAAGTCTTCAGACATAGGTACAGGATACTGAGTTGGATGGTTACACAAAAAAGCTGGAGAAACTCAGCGGGTGCAGCAGCATCTATGGAGCGAAGGAAATAGGCAACGAAAACTGAGTTGGATGATCAGCCATAATCATATTGAATGGCGAATGGTGCAGGCTCGAAGGGCCTGCTCCTGTACCTATTTTCTCTGTTTCTATATACATTGCTCTGGTGCAAGGGAGGCTGATGTGTTTTCCCTCTAACATAGAGCGTTCTGTGGCACACAAAGCACTTTATTTATAGAAGGTGCAAATTCCAGGTCTCCATCCAGCGGGGAGGGTTAGAGAGCTAATAGGAACAGCTTGAGTACGTGTGACATTCCACTCAGGGGATGTAATATAAATCCTCATTAGCACACACCACAACACTGCTAATGAGGCCAGTCCAGGGCCCAGATCCGCAATAACTATCTACAAAGTGCTGACCTTGGCAGGGCAGCGCGCGGTGAACAATCACACTTCTGTTCCGGTTTAGAGGCTCATAAAATAAACTTAGCCCGACATGAAATTGCTCGATGTAAAAAAACGCAGTCTGGGGGCAATCGAATGGGGGCTGCTGCCATTTTGTCCACAGTCGTGCCCCATCTGCAGCTGCCCGCCTCCCCTCCCTCACCCCCTCCCCCCCTCCATCGCCCCCCCTTGGTTTATACTCTCTAGAATTTAGGAGATTGAGAGGGGATCTTATAGAAACTTACAAAAATTCTTAAGGGGTTGGACAGGCTAGATGCAGGAAGATTGTTCCCGATGTTGGGGAAGTCCAGGACAAGGGGTCACAGCTAAAGAATAAAGGGGAAATCCTTTAAAACTGAGAGGAGAAGAACTTTTTTCACGCAGAGAGTGGTGAATCTCTGGAACTCTCTGCCACAGAGGGTAGTTGAGGCCAGTTCATTGGCTATATTTAAGAGGGAGTTAGATGTGGCCCATGTGGCTAAGGGGATCAGGGGGTATGGAGAGAAGGCAGGTACGGGATACTGAGTTGGATGATCAGCCATGATCACATTGAATGGCGGTGCAGGCTCGAAGGGCCGAATGGCCTACTCCTGCAACCTAATTTCTATGTTTCTATGTTTCTAACCCCTCCCCCCCTCCCTCACCCCCATTTCCCTACCCCTCCACCCATGCCCCCCTTACCTCCTGCCCCCCACGCCCCCCTTACCACCTCCATTGCCCCCCTCTTCACCCCCACGCCCCCCCTTACCTCCTCCCCCCCACCCCTTACCTGCTCCCACACTTCCAGATTCTTCCCAGCTGTTATCAGACAACTGAGCCATCCTATCAACAACTACAGAGCGGTCCTGAGCTACTATCTATCTATGTTGTTCGAGACCACTTGTACTAAAGAATACTTAAGAATAAGGGGTGGCCCATTTAGAACGGAGACGAGGAAACACTTTTTCACCCAGAGAGTGGTGAGTCTGTGGAATTCTCAGCCTCTGAGGGCGGTGGAGGCCGGTTCTCTGGATGCTTTCAAGAGAGAGCTAGATAGGGCTCTTAAAGATAGCAGAGTCAGGGGATATGGGGAGAAGGCAGGAACGGGGTACTGATTGGGGATGATCAGCCATGATCACAGTGAATGGCGGTGCTGGCTTGAAACATAGAAAATAGGTGCAGGAGTAGGCCATTCGGCCCTTCGAGCCAGCACCGAAGGGCCGAATGGCCTACTCCTGCATCTATTGTCTATTTAATCGGAATTTACACTAAACGTTATTCCCTTTATCATGTAGCCCTACACTGTGGACGGCTCGATTGTAATCATGTATATTTTTTCCGCTGACTGGTTAGCGCGCAACAAAAGCTTTTCACTGTACCTCGGTACACGGGGCTATAAACTAGAGTGTAAAATAAACTAAAAAACAGCCAAATAGTTAGGAACTACATAAGCTGTTTGAACAGCGGGTAGAGTTGCTGCCTCACGGCGCCAGAGGCCCGGGTTCAATCCTGACCACGGGTGCTGCCGGTGTGGAGTTTGCACGTTCTCCCCGTGACCTGCGTGGGTTTTCTCCGGGTGCTCCGGTTTCCTCCCACACTCCAAAGACGTGCAGGTTTGTAGGTTAATTGGTTTGGGTAAAGATTGTAAATTGTTCCCTCGTGTGTGTGTGTGCGCGTGTGTGCGTGTCTGTGCGTGTGAGCGTGTGTGTGTGCGTGCGTGTGTGTGTGTGTGTGCGTGTGTGCGTGTGCGCGTGTGTGTGTGTGTGTGTGTGTGTGTGTGTGTGTGTGTGTGTGCGCGTGCGTGTGTGCGTGTGTGTGTGGGATAGTGTTAGTGTGCGGGGATCGCTGGACGGCGCGGACTCGGTGGGCCGAAGGGCCTGTTTCCGCGCTGTGTCTCTAAACTAAACTAAACAAGAACTTGAAGTGGTTGCGTCTGTCGAACTTAGCCAGCACTTCTGTGGACTGATAGTCCTGCGCTCCGAAATGTATTGATCCCGACTCAATCCTTCTCTTCCAGTTATCCGGGCAAAAGTGGTTGGGAAGAAATTACTGGACGATGGATTCTTTGGCACAATGCGCTACACTGTCAAGCAAATGAAGGTGAGACACAACAGAGACAGTCTGATGTAAAAAAGACACAAAGTGCTGGAGTAACTCAGCGGGTCAGGCAGCATCTGTGGAGAACATGGATAAGTGACGTTTCACAGAGTGCTGGAGTAACTCAGCGGGTCAGGCAGCATCTGTGGAGCTAAGGAAATAGGCAACGTTTCGGGCCGAAACCCGGAAGGGTTTCGGCCCGAAACGTTGCCTATTTCCATAAGGATTTCGGCCCCGAAACGTTGCCTATTTCCTTAAGGATTTCGGCCCCGAAACGTTGCCTATTTCCTTCGCTCCATAGATGCTGCTGCACCATAACTCAGCGGGTCAGGCAGCATCTGTGGAGAACATGGATAGGTGACGTTTCACAGAGTGCTGGAGTAACTCAGCGGGTCAGGCAGCATCTGGGGAGAACATGGATAGGTGACGTTTCACAGAGTGCTGGAGTAACTCAGCGGGTCAGGCAGCATCTGTGGAGAACATGGATAGGTGACATTTCGGGTCAGGACCCTTCTTCATTGAGGACCTGAGGACACATGTTCAAGGCAAAGGGGGAAAGATTTAAAAGGAATCTGAGGGGTAACCTTTCCACACAAAAGGCGGTGGGTGTATGGAACGAGCTGCCAGAGGACGTGGTTGAGGCTGGGACTATCCCAACGTTTAAGAAACAGTTAGACAGGCACATGGATAGGACGGGTTTGGAAGGATATGGAGCAATAGCAGACAGATGGGACTAGTGTACGGGGTCACGGGGAGAACGTACAAACTCCGTACAGACAGCACCCGTGGTCGAGATCGCAGTCGCTGTCTCAAAAAGGCTGGCAGCATCATCAAAGACCCACACCATCCTGGCCACACACTCATCTCCCCGCTACCTTCAGGTAGAAGGTACAGGAGCCTGAAGACTGCAACGTCCAGGTTCAGGAATAGCTACTTCCCCACAGCCATCAGGCTATTAAACCTGGCTCGGACAAAACTCTGATTATTAATAGCCTATTTTCTGTTATTTGCACTTTGTCAGTTTATTTATTCTACTGCAGTTGTACAGGGTCTTGGTGAGACCACACCTGGAGTATTGCGTACAGTTTTGGTCTCCAAATCTGAGGAAGGACATTATTGCCATAGAGGGAGTGCAGAGAAGGTTCACCAGACTGATTCCTGCGATGTCAGGACTGTCTTATGAGGAAAGACTGGATAGACTTGGTTTATACTCTCTAGAATTTAGGAGATTGAGAGGGGATCTTATAGAAACTTACAAAATTCTTAAGGGGTTGGGCAGGCTAGATGCAGGAAGATTGTTCCCGATGTTGGGGAAGTCCAGGACAAGGGGTCACAGCTTAAGGATAAGGGGGAAATCCTTTAAAACCGAGATGAGAAAAACCTTTTTCACACAGAGAGTGGTGAATCTCTTGAATTCTATGCCACAGAAGGTAGTTGAGGCCAGTTCATTGGCTATATTTAAGAGGGAGTTAGATGTGGCCCTTGTGGCTAAGGGGATCAGAGGGTATGGAGAGAAGGCAGGTACAGGATACTGAGTTGGATGATCAGCCATGATCATATTGAATGGCGGTGCAGGCTCGAAGGGCCGAATGGCCTACTCCTGCACCTAATTTCTATGTTTCTATGTTTCTAATACAAAACACAATATGAGGCAATTAATGCACAGATGAAAAGGGAGGGGGACGTGGGGCTAAGGATAGGCAGAGGTGAAGAGATGGGTCTTGAGGCGGGACTGGAAGATGGTGAGGGACACGGAATTGCGGATCAGTTGGGGGAGGGAGTTCCAGAGCCTGGGAGCTGCCCTGGAGAAGGCTCTGTCCCCAAAACTGCGGAGGTTGGACTTGTGGATGGAGAGGAGACCAGCTGATGTGGATCTGAGGGACCATGAGGGTTGGTAGGGGGAGAGGAGGTCAGTGAGATATGGGGGGGCCAGATGGTGGAGGGCTTTGTAGGTGAGGATCAGGATTTTGTAGGTGATCCGGTGGGAGATGGGAAGCCAGTGGAGTTGTTTGAGGACTGGAGTGATGTGATGCCAGGATTTGGTGTGGGTGATGAGTCGGGCGGCTGCGTTCTGGACCAGTTGGAGTCGGTTGATGTAGGTGGAGCTGATGCCAAGGAGAAGTGAGTTGCAATAGTCCAGTCGGGAGGAGATGAAGGCATGGATGAGTCTTTCAGCAGCGGGAGGTGTGAGAGAGGGTCTGAGTTTGGCGATGTTGCGGAGATGAAAGAAGGAGGTTTTAATGACATGGCGGATGTGAGGCTCAAGGGAGAGGGTGGAATCAAAGACCACGCCAAGGTTGCGGGCCTGGGGAGATGGGGAGACAGTGGTGCCGTCGATGGTGAGAGTGGGGTTATTGATTTTGCTGAGTGTGGATTTGGAGCCTATGAGGAGGAATTCTGTTTTATCGCTGTTGAGTATATGTTTGTTTTGCTGTGCTATTCTTATAACAAATTTAAAGCACTTTGGCCGACGAGAGTTGTTTTTTAACTGTGCTATATAAATAAATGTGACTGGACTTGACTTGAATGTAAACTCTCCCTCTCTTCCACAGATGTACCGTGGTTTCAACAAGGTACAACACGTCCAGTACATCTACACGGAGGCTTCCGACAGTCTGTGTGGCGTTCGTCTCCAGGTGAACAAATTCCAGTATCTGATCACAGGTAGGTCTGGCAGAGTATGCCCAGTGTGTTTGAGTTCAGGTTAGTTTAAGAGATACAGCACAGAAACAGGCCCTTCAGCCCACGACCACCAGCGATCCCCACACATCAACACTCGCACTACACATACGCACTAGGGACAAATTTGTTTACACCAAGCCAATGAACCTACAAACCCGCACGTCTTGGGAGTGTGGGAGGAAACCCGGGGATCCCGGAGAAAACCCGCGCGCAAACTCCGTACAGACAGCGCCCGTGGTCGGGATCGAACCCGTGTCTCTAGCGCTGTGAGGCGGCAACTCTACCGCTGCGCCACCGTGCTCAGATTACGAAGGGTGGCGGGGGTTATGAGGAGAAGGCAGAAGAATGGGGTTGAGAGGGAGATAGATCAGCCATGATGGAATGGTGGATGGAGCAGACTTGACGGGCCGAATGGCCTAATTCTGCTCCTGAGTCTTGTGGTCATGTGATACCGTGGTCTCTCCATGGGTTGAAAGATTGTCCGATGCAAGCAGGGCAGTAATTGGCCACAGGGTTCAAATATTATCCACTTTTATAAGAATGTAAAAGTGTTCTCCAATTGTAAGTACCTGATCCACAATCGCCCCCCCCCCAACCCTCTCCCCCCCCCCCCCCCCCACTCTTCCATGTGCCCCACCTACAAGCACACACATTTATCCCATCCTTTCCCATCCCCCGCAGCCACATAGATTCACGGCACGGTGGCGCAGGGGTAGAGCTGCTGCCTCACAGCGCCAGAGATCCGGGTTCAATCCCGACTACGGGCGCTGTCTGTACGGAGTTTGTAAATTCTCCCCGTGACCTGCGTGGGTTTTCTCCGGGTGCTCAGGTTTCCTCCCACACTCCAAACACGTGCGGGTTTGTGTTTGTGTGAGCGTGTGTGTGTGTGTGTGTGTGTGTGTGTGTGTGTGTGTGTGTGTGTGCGCGTGTGTGTGAGTGTGTGTGTGTGTGTGTGTGTGTGTGTGTCTGTGTGTGCGTGTGTGTCTGTGTGTGTGAGTGTGTGTCTGTGTGTGTGTGTGTGTGTGTGTGTGTGTGTGTGTGTGTGTGTGTGTGTGTGTGTGTGTGTGTGTATGTGTGTGTGTGTGTGTGGGTGCATGTGTGTGTCTGTGTCTGTGTGTGTGTGTGTGTGTGTGTCTGTGTGTGTGTGTGTGTGTGTGTGTGTGTGTGTGTCTGTGTCTGTGTGTGTGTGTGTGTGTGTGTGTGTGTCTGTGTGTGTGTTAATCAATAATGTTTTAATATTAATGTTTAATGTTTTATGTGTCACCGTATGTCGCCGTTGTCACTTGCGGGCGGAGCACCAAGGCAAATTCCTTGTATGTGAATACTTGGCCAATAAACTTATTCATTCATTCATACATTAATGTGTGGGGATCGCTGGTCGGCACGGACTGGGCAGGCCGAAGGGCCTGTTTCTGCGCTGTATCTCTAAACTAAACTGAAGTAATATTACACGTGAACATGCAGTGAAGAGGCCGGTAATGACATTTTGCTTTTCATGGGTCACGCAGGCCGGGTGTACGAGGGGAAGGTCTACACGGGTATATGTAACTTCATCATGCCCTGGGAGAAACTGACCTTGTTGCAACGTAAAGGCCTCAACCACCGCTACCAGCTTGGCTGCAGTTGCAAGGTATGGATGGACATCTTCTGGTGCCATATTTACAGCAGATATAAATTCCTGATTAGCGCGGGTGTCAGGGGTTATGGGGAGAAGGCCGGAGTGTGGGGGTTGCGGGGAGAGGTAGATCAGCCATTAGAATTGAAAGGCCAAATGGCCTAATTCTACTCCTATGACCTTATGATCTTAAGATCAAAGATCCTACAGTGGAGCAAGATAGACCACTGCTGCTAACTGCAATGGGCTGACATGTAGTACGCAACGGAGCGGAACGTGGGCCTTTTCTTCATCCATTTCAGTAACCGGACCCGACCCGACCCGACCCGCAGTGTAATCAACGTTGTGGGGGAACAGTTTGTGTTAATAAATTATAATTCTGAAAATGAGGAGAAGATTTTTTTTCCCAAATAACTTTTATTTTTACGAGGATGTTTCCGTAACCGGCTTCCGTCTCCGCACCAGTATCTTTGCTCCGCTACGGGATCTTTGGTGCGGAGACGGAAGCCGGTTACGGGAATGGGGCCGAAAATGACCCGTGAATCTGCCCATGGCCGCACTGCGTACTACGCTCGCTATTGGATCTTTGCTTAAGATGGCGGGAGAGATTCATTGGTCAGAAGGACTGGGTGGGTTTTCTCCTGGCGCTCCGGTTTCCTCCCACACTCCAAAGACGTACAGGCTTGTAGGTTAATTGGCTCGGTGTGAATGTAAATTGTCCCCAGTGTGTGTAGGGTAGTGTTAGTGTGCGGGGATCGCTGGTCGGGGTAGGCTCGGTGGGCCGAAGGGCCTGTTTCTAAAGTTATTGATTATTTTCTCAGATGATGAGGCCATATTTACAATAGACAATAGGCGCAGGAGTAGGCCATTCGGCCCTTCGAGCCAGCACCGCCATTCATTGTAATCATTCTGATCATCCCCAATCAGTACCCCTTTCAAGAGAGAGCTAGATAGGGCTCTTAAAATTAGCGGAGCCAGGGGATATGGGGAGAAGGCAGGAACGGGGTACTGATTGGGGATGATCAGCCATGATCACATTGAATGGCGGTGCTGGCTCGAAGGGCCGAATGGCCTCTACTCCTGCACCTATTGTATATTGTCTATTGTTCAAGAAGGAACTGCAGATGCTGGAAAATCGAAGGTAGACAAAGAGTGCTGGAGAAACTCAGCGGGTGCAGCAGCATCTATGGAGCGATGGAAATAGGCGACGTTTCGGGCCGAAACCCTGAAGGAAATAGGCAACGTTTAGAGAATAAAGACCTAACTTATTCAACCTATCTCTGTAACTTAGTTGTTGAAACCCAGGCAACATTCTAGTAAATCTCCTCTGTACTCTCTCTATTTTGTTGACATCCTTCCTATAATTGGGCGACCAAAACTGTACACCATACTCCAGTTTTGGTCTCACCAATGCCTTGTACAATTTTAACATTACATCCCAGCTTCTATACTCAATGCTGTGATTTATAAAGGCTAGCATACCAAAAGCTTTCTTTACCACCCTATCTATATGAGATTCCACCTTCAAGGAACTATGGGCCGAAACCCTGAAAGAAATAGGCGACGTTTCGGGCCGAAACCCTGAAGGAAATAGGCAACGTTTCGGGCCGAAACCCGGAAGGAAATAGGCAATGTTTCGGGCTGAAACCCTGAAGGAAATAGGCAACGTTTCGGGCCGAAACCCTTCGGGGTTTCTGCCCGAAAACGTTGCCTATTTCCTTCGCTCCATAGATGCTGCTGCACCCGCTGAGTTTCACCAGCACTTTTTGTCTACCATCCATTGTCCACTGATGGGCCGAATGGCCTAATTCTACCCCCCCCCCATCCCTTATGGCCCGATATCGGGCAACGTGCGTTTTCCCCCCGAAGTATAAAATGAGTGACGTTTTTCCTGCTGGTCTCTCCCCCCCCTACAGATCAAACGCTGCTTCCACTTGCCCTGCGCTGTAACGTCCAAGAACGAGTGCCTCTGGACCGACATGCTGACCCACCAGGGCCACTTGGGCCACCAGGCCAAGAGCTACGCGTGCGTCCAGCAGAAGGACGGCCACTGCAGCTGGTACAGAGGGGCCGCCACGCCGGACAAGAGCCGCATCAATTCCACCGACCCCTGAGAGCGCCCCCCCCCCGGGGGGCTGAAGTGGGGGCCCCTCTCGGGCCAAGAAAAGACAGTGTCCAGTCTTGACCGAGTGCCTGCCCCCCCGCACGACTCCCAACACCGACGCCGCGACAATTAACCTCGCTTCCGTCTCCGCGCCTCCGCTCCGCGCGGAACCGATATATCACCCGGCTTCCTACGTGTAGATTTATTTAAATGTCGGAGCGTTTTGGAGCGGTACGCAACGCTCCACGTGCGGCAAACCTCCGCGCTAAAGATATCTCGTTTCGTTTTTTTTTTTTTTTTAATTGCTATTTAAGACGATGTTCGAATTTGTGGTAGTTGTAAAAGGGTCTAGCTTCTGTGTGCAAAAACAGTTCTGTAAGGTGCCAGGCAGATCACTTTGACTCCCCCTCACATTCCCACACACTGACCTTTCTGTCCTGGGGCCTCCTCCACTGTCAGAGTGAGGCCCAGCGCTAACTGGAGGAACAGCGCCTCGTATTTCGCTTGGGTAGCTTACACCCCAGCGGTATGAACATTGACTTCTCAAACTACAAGTAACCCTTGCGTGTCCTCTCTCTCCGTCCCCCCTCCTCCCCCAAGTTGTGACACCAGCTTCAAAGTCATCCTGTTTG
This sequence comes from Leucoraja erinaceus, assembly GCF_028641065.1. Taxonomy (NCBI): domain Eukaryota; kingdom Metazoa; phylum Chordata; class Chondrichthyes; order Rajiformes; family Rajidae; genus Leucoraja; species Leucoraja erinaceus. The sequence continues at coordinate 3,179,962 of NC_073395.1, forward strand.
AGTTTCATTGTCTGTAACTTTTTTTCACCGAACCCACAATTAACAATGGCCTATTCCCTTTAACGAGGTTACTTTTTTTTGCATATCTTTCATTCAGTTCTTCTATACCTCTCTACATCACCGTCTATAGATATCTCTCGCTCCCCTTTCCCCCTGAATCTCAGTCTGAAGAAGGGTCTCGGCCCAAGACGTCACCCATTCCTTCTCTCCAGAGTTGCTGCTCCCCGTCCCGCTGAGTTACTCCAGCACTTTGTGCCAAACGCCTAACGTGCCTGATCCTTACAATAACCCTTGTCCGTTCTAGCGCACACGCTGCCAGCTTGCAAACATTGAAAACTGCTCCCGATATTTTCACCCAGACGTCACCTACATCCTGATCGACAGATATTTCCTTCATTAAACCAGCCCCCTCCAAAATTCTGTTTTCAGTTTCAGAAGGAACTGCAGATGCTGGAAAATCAAAGGTAGACAAAAGTGCTGGAGAAACTCAGCGGGTGCAGCAGCATCTATGCAGCGAAGGAAATAGGCAACGTTTCGGGCCGAAACCCTGAAGGAAATAGGCAACATTTCGGGCTGAAACCCTGCAGGAAATAGGCAAAGTTTCAGGCCGAAACCCTGAAGGAAATAGGCAACGTTTCGGGCCGAAACCCTGAAGGAAATAGGCAACGTTTCGGGCCGAAACCCTGAAGGAAATAGGCAACGTTTCGGGCCGAAACTCTGAAGGAAATAGGCAACGTTTCGGGCCGAAACCCTGAAGGAAATAGGCAACGTTTTGGGCCGAAACCCTGAAGGAAATAGGCAACGTTTTGGGCTGAAACCTTGAAGGAAATAGGCAACGGTTTGGGCCGAAACACTGAAGGAAATAGGCAACGTTTCGGGCCGAAACCTTTCCGGGTTTCAGTCTGAAACGTTGCCTATCTCGTTCGCTCCATAGATGCTGCTGCACCGCTGAGTTTCTCCAGCACTTTTGTCTACCCCCAAAATTCTGTGGCAGGGACTAGCACCTAACGATATAGAATTAGTTTCCGTTTAATTGTAGTTTACACGAGCTATATTCGATTCAGCATATTTCCGCGAGGGCGGGCCTTGCAATCTCTTGATTAACATTTTGTATTTACTTCTGAACTATTCTGTGTCGTGCCTAGATCGTGGGGAGGCTCAGAAACTAACTGAATAATTGGGGGGTTAAGAGGAATTACGAGCCTGTCCCACTTACGCAACTTTTTCGGCCACTTTCCAGCACTTGGATCGTTTCAGCTGGCCGAAAAGTTTCAACGCGTTGAAAATCCAGCGGCGACCAGAACAAGGTACGACTCTTTGGGCGGCTACTCACGACCGTACAGGCATCACCCCGCGACATGAGGTCGCCCGTACGGTCGCGAGTCGTCTCCTCGGCCGCCCGAAGAGTCGCAGCGCTGAACACCGCCGCAAATCTGGATTTTCAACATGAAAATTTTCATTTTCTTTTTTTTCTTTTTTATTTATTTTTATTAGAAGCAATTGTACAAGGATAAGACGATCGGAACAGCAATTACAACAATTATAGTGCAGCTTCATTTCAAACCTTATAACCTAAATTAAAAAAACAAAAAAAGGAAAAAAGAAAGAAAAGAATGAAGAAAAAAGAAATAAAACGGTAACGAGCGGGAAAGAACCGCCCCAAAGCAATGCAGAAGAAAAGAAAAGAAATTTCAAAAAATGGAGATATACTTCCCCCCCTCAACCATCCTGGCATCGGATTTAATTTTAAATTTGCGTTTAACCATTCCGTTGTGGTAAAAATTCAACAAAGGTTCCATGTCTTAAGAAATGGATCTGGTTTTTTTTCCCCGCCAAGACAAGCCTAATGTATCCAAAGATTTTCATTCACAACATGATGAGAGTGACAATTTTCGCCGACCTGCAATGACCTGTGCCGGCAGTCGTCGAAACAGTCGCGTAAGTGGGACAGGCACGTTCATTAGAAGCTCTTTTGCAAGAAGTGATTCTGTTTGGTGGTATCTTTTGATACCAGTGCTTTTTGTTTTCAGATATGGGTTAACCTGGCTTGTGGTTTATGTAAAGATGCTGGCGTTATGTAAACTGAGACCAGGTTGTGTTTGTGTACATTTGCTCGTTGGCTCGTTGCCTGGTTTTGGACTGGAGACGGTGGGGGGCTGCGTGGGTGTGGGTGGGGGGGGTGGATGGGTTGGGTCGGGGAACAGAATTGAGAAGGAATGGGCGACGTTTCTGGTTGAGACCCTCGAAGACGGCTCATGATATCAACCAGGCATTGCCAAAGAAAAAGGGAATTAGATTTTCTTTTTCTTATAATTAAATACTGAAACGAACAGCAGCAAACCAAAAAATATATATTAAAAATCTGAAGAAGGGTCTCGACCCGAAACGTCACCCATTCCTTCTCTCCAGAGATGCTGCCTGTCCCGCTGAGTTACTCCAGCTTTTTGAGTCTATCAAAAAAAGAAAAATCTTGGCCTCACTAAACTGGACAAATGACACAAAGTGCTGGAGTAACTCAGCGGGAATAACACAGCATCTCTGGAGACCAAACTCCCTTCCATCCACTCCATCTACACCTTGCGCTGCCTCGGCAAGGCCAGCAGCATCACCACGGACCAGTCACACCCCGGCCACTCACTCTTCTCCCCTCTCCCATCGGGCAAGAGGTACAGAAGTGTGAAAACGAACGCACACACACCTCCAGATTCAGGGACAGTTTCTTCCCAGCTGTTATCAGGCAACTGAACCATCCCACCACAACCAGGGAGCAGTGCCGGACTACTATCTACCTCATTGGTGACCCTCGGACTATCTTTGATCGGACTCTACTGGTCTTTGCCTTGCTCTAAACGTTATTCCTGTTAGGCTGTATCTGAACACTCTCGACGGCTTGAATGTAAACATTTCACTGACTGGATAGCACGCAACATAAAAGCTTTTCACGGTACCTCGGTACACACGACAATAATACTAAATTATGGGAAGACGTTTCAGGTCGGGACATGTAAAACATGCGTGTTAGAGACATAGTCACACAGCACAGGAACAGGCCCTTCGGCCCAACTGGCCCATGACAACTAAGATGCCCCCTGTCCCGTATTAGCCGGGACATCCCGTATTTTGGGCTAAATTGCCAAAACAAATCTTACTATACAATGCATACAATCAGGCCAAACTCAAGTCCAATGGATAGTGAAGAAAAAACAGGGTGGTACGGTGGTGCAGCGGTAGAGTTGCTGCCTTACAGCGCCAGGGACCAGGGTTCGATCCTGACTACGGATGCTGACTGTACGGAGTTTGTACCTAGTGTTGCCAACTGCCCCGTATTAGCCGGGACATCCCGTATTTTGGGCTAAATTGGTTCGTCCCGGACGGGGGACCGCCCTTGTCCCGTATTTGACCGCTACTACTCGGGTCGAGGGGACTGTCGGGTCTTCCGGCCCCCGCCTCACCCGTCCCGACGTAGTGCAGCCCGTGGAGTGCAGCAGCAGCAGCAGCAGCGCCTCGCCCGTGGCCCCGTCGGTCAGTCGGTCGGCAGCCCGGCCAGCTGTCCGACCTTCGGACCTTTGCTGACCGCCGACACCACCCCTCCTTCTCACGGCCGATCATCGGTTCATGAGTTGGGCGGGGCGCTGGACTTTACGCGCGATATCGCACGGCCCCCCGGGCCAAAACTCCTCAGCTGGCCCCGCCGGCTGGACTTTGTGTGCAGTCCAGCACCCAGACCAACTCATCGTTCACCCAGACACGGCCCAGTCGGTCAACGGATTGCCGTCGGGAATTTGCCCCGTATTTTGACCTCTTGTGCCTTATTTGGGAGTGGGGAAAGTTGTCGACTCCGGTGTCTTGCCTGCCCGTGTTTGGCCCTCATCCCGCTAAACCTGTCCTATCCATCTACCCGACCAAGAGTCCGTTCACAGACACATACTCTCCTCTGACAGGAGGTGCTGAAAGCAAGTCAGAGAGAAGCTTCGCCCGTGTAGGTTAACACGTTGTAGCGTTTGACCCTCGGAAGGAACGTTTGGTCGAGACTCACCATCTCTTTGTGATTGGGGAAGAAAGTCTGGTCGATAAGCGGGAACTTCTCCGGGCTGAGGACGTGCGAGATCTTTATCAGTTGGGAAAACTGCAAGAGAGAAACATTAAATTAATCATTTAATAATCATTAATAATACAAATAATTTAGTTTGCACCTCCATTGGTTCCAATGTGGAGGAAGGAACTGCAGATGCTGGTTTGAACCGAAGATAGACACAAAATGCTGGAGTAACTCAATGGGACGGGCAGCATCTCTGGAGAGAAGGAATGGGTGACGTTTCGGTCGGGTCTGAAGGAGGATCTCGACCCGAACCATCACCCATTCCTTCTCTCCAGAGATGCTGCCCGTCCCGCTGAGTTACTCCAGCGATTAGTGTCTATCTTCCATTGCCTCTACACAGATGTGGTTTTACAGCTGGCGTGAGCTTTGCCTACTGAATCCCCGTTTACATTCAGCTCTCCGACAGCTTGAACCAGAGGTACAATGCTGGTTTAAACCAGAGATAGACACAGAGTGCTGGAGTAACTCAGCGGGTCAGGCAGCATCTGTGGAGAACATAGATAGGTGACGTTTCACAGAGTGCTGGAGTAACTCAGCGGGTGCAGCAGCATCTATGGAGAACATGGATAGGTGACGTTTCACAGAGTGCTGGAGTAACTCAGCGGGTGCAGCAGCATCTATGGAGCTAAGGAAATAGGCAACGTTTCGAGCTGAAACCCGGAAGGGTTTCGGCCCGAAACGTTGCCTATTTCCAGAAGGATTTCGGCCCGAAACGTTGCCTATTTCCTTCGCTCCATAGATGCTGCTGCACCATAACTCAGTGGGTCAGGCAGCATCTGTGGAGAACATGGATAGGTGACGTTTCACAGAGTGCTGGAGTAACTCAGTGGGTCAGGCAGCATCTGTGGAGAACATGGATAGGTGACGTTTCACAGAGTGCTGGAGTAACTCAGCGGGTGCAGCAGCATCTGTGGAGAACATGGATAGGTGACGTTTCACAGAGCGCTGGAGTAACTCAGTGGGTCAGGCAGCATCTGTGGAGAACACGGATAGGTGACGTTTGGGGTCGGGACCCTTCCTCTGTTTCCCACAGTAAGGTTCCCGGCCCTGTTTAAGATATAAATAATCTCTGGATGGGGACTTGCCAGACCAGGGCAGATCAAACCAGAAGATCAGATTTTGAAATTACACAAAACTACTAAAAATTCCTGGAAAAGTCAATGAAACTCAGACTTCCCGGGCCGAGGAATTTGATGGCAGAGATTAATTTTATGATCCTGGCCTATTGTTTATCCGAGGCTACAATACTTTGAAGATAGACACAGACTGCTGGAGTAACTGGGGGTGTCCCGCCCACTCCCCTGACATCAGCCTGAAGAAGGGTCTCGACCCGAAAACCTCGCCCGCCCATTCCTTCTCTCCGATGCAGCCTGTCCCGCTGAGTGACTCCAGCATTTGCAAGTTGGAGGATATTGGATACGTGCGTTGGGAGCTGCAGTCTGACAGGAAACCCAATATCGGCTCGGCAGCAGAGATTTTAAAAAAAAATAGCCGCTGAGCAGCTCCAGAGGAAAAAATAAATATTTGCTTTTGCAAATTGGATCCGTCACGTTAGGGTTTAAATCAGACTCCCCCCCCCCCACCCCCCACACCAAAGAGATCAAGGATTATAAATCAGCCAGCAGCGATATGCAAAAGTCTTGTTTAAATATTGTGGTTAAGAATGCAATTCCTCTCGGCAATCCCTGATTACTTTAATTTGCCGTTATAGAGGGTACGTTCTCAAGATCCACAATCCCGTTTGTCAACAGCCGGTGCATGTTCATAAGGGATAGGAGCAGAATCAGGCCATTCAGCCCATCTTGTCTACTCCGCCATTCAATCATGGCTGGTCCATCTCTCCCTCCTAACCCCATTCTCCTGCCTTCTCCCCACGACCTCTGAGTTCAAGAGAGTTATTGTCATGTGTCCCTGTATAGGACAATGAAATTCTTGCTTTGCTTCAGCACAACAGAACATAGTCGGCATTGACTACAGAACAGATCAGTGTGTCCATATACCATTATATATATATATACACACATGAATAAATAAACAAATAACAGATAATGGGTTATTAATGTTCATAGTTTTGTTTGAGTTGAGTTCAATAGCCTGATGGCTGTGGGGAAGTAGCTATTCCTGAACCTGGACGTTGCAGTCTTCAGGCTCCTGTACCTTCTACCTGAAGGTAGCGGGGAGATGAGTGTGTGGCCAGGATGGTGTGGGTCCTTGATGATACTGCCAGGCTTTTTGAGGCAGCGACTGCGATAGATCCCCTCGATGGAAGGGAGGTCAGAGCCGATGATGGACTGGGCAGTGTTTACTACTTTTTGTAGACTGTTGTCCTGAAGCAAAGCAAGAATTTCATTGTCCTATCAGGGACACATGACAATAAACTCTCTTGGACTTGAACTAGTCTCTGGCGGGGTGAGGCAGCGGTTCTACCCGCTGCGTCGCTGCTCCAGCCCCTCCACGGACGCTGCCCGACCCGCAGAGTTCCCGCTGCCCGACCAGCTGCGTCTCGGCACTCACCATCCAGGGCTTGTTGCAGAGGTTGTAGACGGACTGCAGGGAGTTGAGGGCCGGCACTCGGCCGTATTGCAGGCCGATGACCAGGTTGCGGTAGTCCTCGCCGTGCGCCATGTTGTAGGCGTGTTGCCTGATCACCACAAAGTCCGGGCGAAAGGACCTGCGGAGAAAACGGCCACGACATTGAAACACACACAGCACACGCACACAGCACACGCCCGCAGACACACACACACACGCTCGCAAGGGCCAGGAAGCGAGAGGCAAGATCATCTCCGAACCCCCTCTCACCCTGGCCACAAACTGTTTGAATCACTGCCCTCTGGAAGGTAATAGACAATAGACAATAGGTGCAGGAGTAGGCCATTCGGCCCTTCGAGCCAGCACCGCCATTCAATGTTTAAGAAGGAACTGCAGATGCTGGATGCTGCAAATGCATTTCGTTGTCTCTGTACTGTACACTGACATTGACAATTAAATTGAATCTGAATCTGGAGAATCAAAGGTACACAAAAAAGCTGGAGAAACTCAGCGGGTGCAGCAGCATCTATGGAGTGAAGGAAATAGGTAACGTTTCGGACCGAAATCCTGAAGGAAATAGGCAACGTTTCGGGCCGAAACCCTTCCGGGTTTCGGCCCGAAACGTTGCCTATTTCCTTCGCTCCATAGATGCTGCTGCACCCGCTGAGTTTCTCCAGCTTTTTTGTGTACCGCCATTCAATGTATCTGTACACAGTAAATGGCTCGATTGTAATCACGCATTGTCTTTCCGCTGACTGGTTAGCACGCAACAAAAGCTTTTCACTGTACCTCGGTACACGGGACAACAAACTACACAGATGAGTCGTTTGCCTTTAGACAATAGACAATAGGTGCAGGAGTAGGCCATTCGACCCTTCGAGCCAGCACCGCCATTCAATGTGACCATGGCTGATCATCCCAAATCAGTACCCCGTTCCTGCCTTCTCCCCATATCCCCTGACTCCGCTATCTTTAAGAGCCCTATCTAGCTCTCTCTTGAAAGCATCCAGAGAACCGGCCTCCACCGCCCTCTGAGGCAGAGAATTCCACAGACTCACCACTCTCTGTGAGAAAAAGTGTTTCCTCGTCTCCGTTCTAAATGGCTTACTCCTTATTCTTAAACTGTGTGTGGCCCCTGGTTCTGGACTCCCCCAACACTGGGAACATGTTTCCTGCCTCTAGCGTGTCCAAACCCTTAACAATCTTATATGTTTCAAGGCGACTCCGGACTGACAAAGCCGCCACGGCCAGACATTAAAAACAGCTTTCTTTCCACGAGTAGTAGCTCTACTCAATAACCAAAAATATGTAGCCTCCTTCTGATCTGGTAATTTATCTCATTCACATGTTTAAACGATAATGTTTTATTATTAATGTTTTAATGTTTTATGTGTCATTTTTATTTGTTACTGTATGACGTGTTGACACTTGCGGGCGGAGCACCAAGGCAAATTCCTTGTATGTGAATACTTGGCCAATAAACTTATTCATTTGTGTTTAAGAAGGGACTGCAGATGCTGGAAAATCGAAGGTAGACAAAAATGCTGGAGAAATTCAGCGGGTGCAGCAGCATCTATGGAGCGAAGGAAATAGGCAACGTTTCAGGCCGAAACCCTGAAGGAAATAGGCAACGTTTCGGGCCGAAACCCATCCGGGTTTCGGCCCGAAACGTTGCCTATTTCCTTCGCTCCATAGATGCTGCTGCACCCGCTGAGAAACTTATTCATTCATTCACTTCTACAACACAGAACAATCATAATAAATAACTCCAATTTCCACTGCAGAGAAGCTCGAATGATCTGATTAAAATTTGCTGCCAAAAGCCTAATGTGTCGGAAGGAACTGCAGATGCTGGCTTACACCAAAGATAGGCTTAAAACGCAGGAGTCGTCGAGCCGAAAAGTCACCCATTCCTTCTCTCCAGAGATGCTGCCCGTCCCGCTGAGTTACTCCAGCTTTTTGTGTCTATCTTCGTAAGAAACAATTAAGACAGGTACATGGATAGGACTGGTATAGAGGGAGATGGGCCAAATACGGGCAGGTGGGACTAGTGTAGCTGGGACATGTTGGCCGGTATGGGTAGGTTGGGCCGAAGGGCCTGTTTCCATGCTGTATCACTCTATGACTAGTGTAGCTGGGACATTGGCTATATTTAAGAGGGAGTTAGATGTGGCCCTTGTGGCTAAGGGGATCAGAGGGTATGGAGAGAAGGCAGGTACAGGATACCGAGTTGGATGATCAACCATGACCATATTGAATGGCAGTGCAGGCTCGAAGGGCCGAATGGCCTACTCCTGCACCTAATTTCTATGTTTCTATGTTTCTATGACATGTTGGCCGGTATGGGCAAGTTGGGCTGAAGGGACTGTTTCCATGCTGTATCACTCTATGACTCTATTTGTTCATTAACAAAGTACGTTCCAATGAAGTGGGCCGTCAGGAGCTGTGACATTCAGTAGAATTTGACCTGGGGAATTCCTTTACAGATGACCAATCTTTCCCAGCATCTGAGACTGCCCAGGGGGTGCTATTCTGCTTCGGATGACCACATAGAATAACATCACATGTTGGACACGAAGGGGCTGAGGGCAGCCGAGTTGAATCACATGAATAAACACAATAAACACACATTAAAACTAACAATCTAATCGTTGCCCAGTTGCTCAACACTTCAACTCCCCCTCCCATTCCCACACTGACCTCCCTGCCCTGGGCCTCCTCCACTGTCAGAGTGAGGCCCAGCGCAAACTGGAGGAACATCACCTCATATTTCGCTTCTGAAGAAGGGTCTCGACCCGAAACGTCACCTACTCCTTCTCTCCACAGATGCTGTCTCACACGCTGAGTGACTCCAGCATTTTTTTGTCTCCTTTCGATTTCTCCAGCATCTGCAGTTCCTTCTTAAAAACCTCTCTAACTTCAAGAAACCCTCTGTCTCTCCATCCCCTTCCCATTTCCAGCTCTCCCACTGGTCTTACTGTCTCCGACTACATTCTATCTGTGTCCCGCCCCCTCCCCCGTCATCATGCACCAGGTCCCTCTGTCGCCAATGCCCAACGGCTAGGTGCAGGAAGATTGTTCCCGATGTTGGGAAGTCCAAGACAAGGGATCACAGCTTAAGGATAAGGGGGAAATCCTTTAAAACCGAGATGAGAAGAACTTTTTTCACGCAGAGAGTGGTGAATCTCTGGAACTCTCTGCCACAGAGGGTAGTTGAGGCCAGTTCATTGGCTATATTTAAGAGGGAGTTAGATGTGGCCCTTGTGGCTAAGGGGATGAGGGGGTATGGAGAGAAGGCAGGTACGGGATACTGAGTTGGATGCTCAGCCATGATCATATTGAATGGCGGTGCAGGCTCGAAGGGCCGAATGGCCTACTCCTGCACCTAATTTCTATGTTTCTATGTTTGTGAAAGGCAACTAGAATAGCCTTTCGCGAAGGAACACCAAAAATAATGTCGAAGGTAGACAAAGATGCTGGAGAAACTCAGCGGGTGAGGCAGCATCTATGGAGCGAAGGAATAGGTGACGTTTCGGGTCACCTATTCCTTCGCTCCATAGATGCTGCCTCACCAGCTGAGTTTCCAGAAGGGTCTCGACCCGAAACGTCACCTATTCCTTCGCTCCATAGATGCTGCCTCACCCGCTGAGTTTCCAGAAGGGTCTCGTCCCGAAACGTCACCCATTCCTTCGCTCCATAGATGCTGCCTCACCCGCTGAGTTACTCCAGCATTTTGTGTCTGTCTGAATAAACGCAAAGTCCCCCTGAATCGTTGTTCCTGAGAGACGGCCATGGGATGAGGCCTTGTGAGTGAGGATGGGCCCTGATCCTCAGCCCTCTCTCCAAACTGTGCCCAGATCCACCCCGTACCATGACTGGGCAGAGAACCAGGTGACATGGGTTCAAGATCAGGGGGGAACCAGAGAGGCAACGGATTTTATTTTGCAGAGAGGGTGGTGGGTATAATGGAACGAGCTGCCAGAGGAGGTACCTTAAGAAATAGGTACATGGATAGATTCCAGTGTCCAGTGGCCAGTGCCCAGTGTCCAGTGTCCAGTGTCCAGTGGCCAGACCCCAATGTTCTAACCAACTGCAGTCATGCTCAGACAAACATTTGCATTTCTGGAAAGAACAAAATGAAACATAGAAACATAGAAATTAGGTGCAGGAGTAGGCCATTCGGCCCTTCGAGCCTGCACCGCCATTCAATATGATCATGGCCGATCATCCAACTCAGTATCCCGTACCTGCCTTCTCTCCATACCCCATCTAACTCCCTCTTAAATATAGCCAATGAACTGTGTGGCCTCAACTACCTTCTGTGGCAGAGAATTCCACAGATTCAACACTCTCTGTGTGAAAAATGTTTTCCTCATCTCGGTCCTAAAAGATTTCCCCCTTATCCTTAAACTGTGTGACCCCTTGTTCTGGACTTCCCCAACATCGGGAACAATCTTCCTGCATCTAGCCTGTCCAGCCCATTAAGAATTTTGTAAGTTTCTATAAGATCCCCCCTCAGACTTCTAAATTCTAGCGAGTACAAGCCGAGTCTATCCAGTCTTTCGTTGTATGAAAGTCCTGCCATCCCAGGAATCAGTCTGGTGAACCTTCTCTGCACTCCCTCTATGGCAAGAATGTCTTTCCTCAGATGAGGAGACCAAAACTGTACGCAATACTCCAGGTGTGGTCTCACCAAGACCCTGTACAACTGCAAATGAAGAATGACATCTCAACGTATCGAGTAGATGGAGGAACATGGACGTTGTGCGGCCATTGTATAAGAGTAGTTTGTGGCTTCATGTTCGGCACAGATGGTTTTGGCCAAAGGGCCTGTTCTCGTCTCTAGTCTCCTATGTTCCTCAAGCTACATACGATTTAAGTCCTACGGTTGATGTTCTTAACTCTACGCTGCGACGCCCAGCCAGCTGTGAGGCCTTCAGGCCAGTGATCGTTGCCATACATCCATTCTAGGTCGCACTAAAGGCTTCGAGCAAGGCCCCGGGTATGTAAGGCCAACACCTAAACATGACATCCAGGGGTAGGGAAGGTCCCCGTTCATTCATACCACTTTTCACACTTGTTTAGAAAAGAACAACTTTGAGCGTTGAGAAAGGCAACAAAATACTTGGAAGGACAGGAGTGCGGGGAGATGAACAGGGCCGGCTTTGTGTGTGTTGGGGGGTTGTGACAGAAGCTGCCTTGAACTGGCTACGAGATTGGAAAGAAGATGAGGGCTGATTTGGCGAGTGTTTGTGCTTTCCCTGCCAATGCAGCGATGTCCCACCACACACACACACACACACACACACACACACACACACACACCCTCTGTTCAAATTTCAAAAGGTGCTCACAGTCCAGCTCTCCGCAATAACTAACCAAATACAGCCCTCCAGAGCAATGGGTGGCGCAGCGGTAGAGTCGCTGCCTGATGGCGCCAGAAACCCGGGCTTCATTGGCTATATTTAAGACGGAGTTAGATGTGGCCCTTGTGGCTAAAGGGATCAGGGGGTATGGAGAGAAGGCAGGTACAGGATACTGAGTTGGATGATCAGCCATGATCATATTGAATGGCGGAGCAGGCTCGAAGGGCCGAATGGCCTTTACTCCTGCACCTAATTTCTATGTTTCCCCGATGAAAACATCGACCTCTATCCTCTCCTTCAGCTGCAGACTGACATGCCGTATATTGAACATTGGCAGGTATTTTTTCTTTAAATAAAAGTCACAGCTGAGTCCAGCCGACTGCTACACAGTTTTAGTGCCTCTTGTAGAAAGGGGAAAGCTATCCAGAGAACTTTTCAAAAGCCTTGCGAGAAAACCTTAACCCAGATAAATTGTGCGATTAGAATTTTAAAACATTCCACAAAAGAAAGCTCGGGCAGGCTTTGGCAAGAATGTTTTCCAGCGATATTGAAAGCAGATGTGGGGTGGAAAGCAGACCTTTTAAGTCAATGTTACAGAGGCAAGTGTTTTTCCTGAATAAATCAGATTCTATTCCGGTCTTGCCTCAAGGTGCAGCTACTTCCTCATCGTTACCTGGTTATACAGCGCTCTCCAGCGCCAGCCAGGTGTACTACCTGCCGACAGGTAGAAACCATTCAGGTAACATGAAACATATAAGATTGTTAAGGGCTTGGACACGCTAGAGGCAGGAAACATGTTCCCGATGTTGGGGGAGTCCAGAACCAGGGGCCACACACACACACAGTTTAAGAATAAGGAGTAAGCCATTTAGAACGGAGACGAGGAAACACTTTTTCTCACAGAGAGTGGTGAGTCTGTGGAATTCTCTGCCTCAGAGGGCGTTGGAGGCCGCTTCTCTGGATGCTTTCAACAGAGAGCTAGATAGCGCTCTTAAAGATAGCGGAGTCGGGGGATATGGGGAGAAGGAAGGAACGGGGTACCGATTGGGGATGATCAGCCATGATCACATTGAATGGCGGTGCTGGCTCGAAGGGCTGAATGGCCTCCTCCTGCACCTATTGCCTGTTGTCATTTGTAAAGGGTGTAATAACATCCTATCTCCAAAGATAGACACAGAAAGTTGGAGTAACTCAGCGGGACGGGCAGCATCTCTGGAGAGAAGGAATGGGTGACGTTTCGGGTCGAGACCCTTCTTCGGACTGAGAGTCAGGGGAGAGAGAGATAGAAAAGACGTGGAAGGGTAAGGTGTGAAAACCCAAAACGTCGCCCATTCCTTCTCTCCAGAGATGCTGCCTGTCACGCTGAGTTGCTCCAGCATTTTGTGTCTATCTTCAGTGTAAACCAGCATCTGCAGTTCCTTCCTCCACAATATGCCAACTCTACCTGTAATCTTATCCGAACATTATCACAAAACAACAATGTCAAAGCCCATTATCACTATCGCCCATGGATATGTAACTTGGTAAATTTTTATCAACGTGGATTAAACATAGGTGCAGGAGTCGGCCATTCGGCCCTTCGAGCCAGCACCGCCATTCACTGTGATCATGGCTGATCGTCCCCTATCAATAACCCGTGCCTGCCTTCTCCCCATATCCCTTGACTCCACTAGTCCCTAGAGCTCCATCTAACTCTGTTCTAAATCCATCCAGTGACTTGGCCTCCACCGCCCTCTGTGGCAGAGAATTCCACAAATTTACAACTGGGTGAAAAAGTTTATTCTCATCATTCTCAAGTTTTTAAATGGCCTCCCCTTTATTCTTCGACTGTGGCCCCTGGTTCTGGCCTGCCCCCAACGTCAGGGACAGTTTTCCTGCATCTAGCTCGTCCAGTCCTTTTGATAATTTTAAGAAGGAACTGCAGATGCTGGAAAATCGAAGGTAGACAAAAGTGCTGGAGGAACTCAGCGGGTGCAGCAGCATCTATGGAGCGAAGGAAATAGGCAACGTTTCGGGCCGAAACCCTTCCGGGTTTCGGCCCGAAACATTGCCTATTTCCTTCCGGGTTTCAGGCTGAAACGTTGCCTATTTCCTTCGCTCCATAGATGCTGCTGCACCCGCTGAGTTTCTCCAGCACTTTTGTCTACCATGTATAATTTTATACGTTTCTATAAGTTAACGGGGCTTTTATTTATACAGATTATCCTGACATTCAGTGAAGCAAAACAGATTAGAGTTGAAATCAACAGTTCCAATTTTAGATAGACACAAAATGGTGGAGTAACTCAGTGGGACATGCGGCATCTCTGGAGAGAAGGAATGGGTGACGTTTAAGAAGGGTCTCGACCAGAAACGTCACCCATTCCTTCTCTCCAGAGATGCTGCCTGTCCCGCTGAGTTATTCCACCATTTTGTGTCTACCTTCAGTGTAAGCAGCCATCTGCATTTTCTTCCAACGCTGTTCCAATTTCATCTCTGCGTTGTAAACGGCAACAGTTATATCAGAATAAGGTCTTAAGGAGTAGGAGGAGAATTAGGCCATTCGGCCCGATCAAGTCAACTCCGCCATTCAATCATGGCTGATCTTGGGTCTCCTATTTCCTATTTCCTTCGCTCCACAGATGCTGCCTGACCCGCTGAGTTTCTCCAGCATTTTTGTCTGCCTCGGACTATCCTTGATCGGACTTTGCTGCCTTTACCTTGCACTAAACGTTATTCCCTTATCATGTATCTGTACACTGTAAACGGCTCGATTGTAATCATGTATTGTCTTTCCGCTGACTGGTTAGCACGCAACAAATAGCTTTTGTACCTCGGTACACGTGACAATAAACTAAACTGAACTGAACTGGGCGCCTATTCACACCCTTGTTTCATGAGGCTTTGAGAACAGCCAATATGAAGAATGCAACGCCACTTTGAATGAGTACAACTTGTTCCTGTCACACACGGGTCTAAAGCAGTAACAACTGCAATTGCATTTCACTAAACTAGAACGGAACGTGAAAGATACAGACCACCTACAAGCGACTGACCCAAAATACCCCCTTCAATGTATCTATATTCCATTTTCAAATCTCTTTTAAACATTCACTGTCAGATGAATGATATTTAACTTAATTACAGTACTTTAAAATGTGACAAATCGCACCTTGCCTGTACACAAGTGCTGGAGTAACTCAGTGGATCATTGAGAAGCTGCCTGACCCGCTGAGTTACTCCAGCACTCTGTGAAACGTCACCTATCCATGTTCTCCACAGATGCTGCCTGACCCGCTGAGTTACTCCAGCACTCTGTGAAACGTCACCTATCCACGTTCTCCACAGATGCTGCCTGACCCGCTGAGTTACTCCAGCACTCTGTGCCTTTTCTTGCAAACCACCACCTGCAGTTCCTTGTATCACAATATCGCCTTGCAGTTTGACAAATCGTAATGAAAGATCAGAGGCGTGTTTGAAGATTGGGTTACACAGGCGAATCTAAACATTGTAAACACTTCGAGATCCCCTCTATGAATACATTCCGTGTGCTGCCAAGAATAAGACATTTAATAAGATGCTAAATCGTCGCTAATAAATAGAGTGCTGGATTGTGGCGGAGATACAGCAGAAACGGCAGACAATTGCACTTTGTTTATCCAAGAAGGCTGAAGGCCCTGTCCCACCAGCCGATTTTTTTCGGCCACTGTCAGCGTCATATCAGTGTCGCCAAAAGATTTTGAACATTTCAAAAACCCAGCGGAGACAAAAAAAATGTTGCGACACTTGAAAAAACACCGCACGCCAAAACGGCACCACGTCGCGTCAGGCCGCAAATTTTTCGGTGACCTGAGATGTCGGTCAATGATGCCGGCAGTGGCCGAATAAAATCGCCAAGTTTGCCAGCTACAGTTATGCCCCGCACTGGCGGTAAAACCTGTCATGGTTACACCCAATGTGCACGTTAGTCAGGAGAGAGATTCATAAAGCTGGAGTAACTCAGCGGGTCAGGCAGCATCTGTGGAGAACATGGATAGGTGACGTTTCACAGAGTGCTGGAGAAACTCAGCGGGTCAGGCAGCATCTGTGGAGAACATGGATAGGTGACGTTTCACAGAGTGCTGGAGTAACTCAGCGGGTCAGGCAGCATCTGTGGAGAACATGGATAGGTGACATTTCACAGAGTGCTGGAGTAACTCAGCGGGTCAGGCAGCATCTATGGAGCTAAGGAAATAGGCAACGTTTCGGGCCGAAACCCGGAAGGGTTTCGGCCCGAAACGTTGCCTATTTCCATAAGGATTTCGGCCCCGAAACGTTGCCTATTTCCTTCGCTCCATAGATGCTGCTGCACCATAACTCAGCGGGTCAGGCAGCATCTGTGGAGAACATGGATAGGTGACTTTTCACAGAGTGCTGGAGTAACTCAGCGGGTCAGGCAGCATCTGTGGAGAACATGGATAGGTGACGTTTCACAGAGTGCTGGAGTAACTCAGCGGGTCAGGCAGCATCTGTGGAGAACATGGATAGGTGACGTTTCACAGAGTGCTGGAGTAACTCAGCGGGTCAGGCAGCATCTGTGGAGAACATGGATAGGTGACGTTTCACAGAGTGCTGGAGTAACTCAGCGGGTCAGGCAGCATCTGTGGAGAACATGGATAGGTGACGTTTCACAGAGTGCTGGAGTAACTCAGCGGGTCAGGCAGCATCTGTGGTGTATGTGTAAATTATCTCTTGTGTGCGTAGGGTAGTGATAGTGCGCTGGTCGGCGTGGCCTCGGTGGGCCGAAGGGCTCGTTTTTGCGTTGTATGTCTAAACTAAAAAAAAAGCATGAAAACAGGCCCTTCAGCCCATCGAATCCATGCTGACACTCGATCTCCCGTTCACACTAGTTCCATGTTATCCTACTTTCTCATCGAACGCACGCCTTTGGGATGTGGCAGGAAACCGGAGCACCCGGAGGAAACCCACGCGGTCCAGAGGGGAGAGAACATGCAAACGAATGCGAATGGTATGTTAGCTTTCATTGCTTGTCTTGGTGAGACCCACACCTGGAGTATTGCGTACAGTTTTGGTCTCCAAATCTGAGGAAGGACATTATTGCCATAGAGGGAGTGCAGAGACGGTTCACCAGACTGATTCCTGGGATGTCAGGACTGTCTTATGAAGAAAGACTGGATAGACTTGGTTTATACTCTCTAGAATTTAGGAGATTGAGAGGGGATCTTATAGAAACTTACAAAATTCTTAAGGGGTTGGACAGGCTAGATGCAGGAAGATTGTTCCCGATGTTGGGGAAGTCCAGGACAAGGGGTCACAGCTTAAGGATAAGGGGGAAATCCTTTAAAACCGAGATGAGAAGAACTTTTTTCACACAGCGAGTGGTGAATCTCTGGAACTCTCTGCCGCAGAGGGTAGTTGAGGCCACAGTTCATTGGCTATATTTAAGAGGGAGTTAGATGTGGCCCTTGTGGCTAAAGGGGATCAGGGGGTATGGAGAGAAGGCAGGTACAGGATACCGAGTTGGATGATCAGCCATGATCATATTGAATGGCGGTGCAGGCTGGAAGGGCCGAATGGCCTCTACTCCTGCACCTATTGTCTATGTTTCTATGTTTCAAACTCCACACAGGTGGGGGGGGGGGGGGGGATTGAACCCCGGGTCTCCGGCGCTGTGAGGCATCAGCTCCACCCGCTGCGCCGCCATTGTCTGGTCACTGTACTTGTCCTCAGAGCAACTCTCCAGCCCCAGTGTTGTCCTGCCCGCCCCTTACACACACACACACACACAAGACCCTGTTCCTAATCTCTAAATGGTTTGCTTTGCTTGGCCCGCTGTCCACTGGTAAATAACAGGGCTGTGCTCTCTTTCTTCCAAAGGCAGGCAGGCAGCCAGGATAATTCTGCCCGCTGGTTGTAGCCAGGAGCGACAGCCTCTCATTCCGCATCCTGTGTTATAAGTAACTAACCCCCCCCCCCCCCCTCCCCTCCCGCCCACTGGCTTTACAGCACAACCTCAGCTGCAAACCGGGAGTCCAAACCAGATCACATCCCACTAATAGTAGGGCACACCAGTGCCGGAGTAACTCAGCCGAACTCCGTCGAGTTAACCGATCAAAGCCCGCACGTCTTTGGGAAGTGGGACGAATCTCAGGGAACTTCTCTCTCCATATGCCCTAATGGGAAGCTGGCTCTCGTGGCTCCGATCACAGTCTGGTTGCTTAATTCTACCCCTATAAGTTATGAATTTATGAATGGGTATGGAAAGGGGAGTTACTCCAGCACTCTGTGAAACGTCACCTATCCACGTTCTCCACAGATGCTGCCTGACCCGCTGAGTTACTCCAGCACTCTGTGAAACGTCACCTATCCATGTTCTCCACAGATGCTGCCTGACCCGCTGAGTTATGGTGCAGCAGCATCTATGGAGCTAAGGAAATAGGCAACGTTTCGGGCCGAACCTTCTGGAAATAGGAAACGTTGCCTATTTCCTTAGCTCCATAGATGCTGCTGCACCCGCTGAGTTACTCCAGCACTCTGTGAAACGTCACCTATCCTTGTTCTCCACAGATGCTGCCTGACCCGCTGAGTTACTCCAGCACTCTGTGAAACATCACCTATCCACGTTCTCCACAGATGCTGCCTGACCCGCTGAGTTACTCCAGCACTCTGTGAAACGTCACCTATCCATGTTCTCCACAGATGCTGCCTGACCCGCTGAGTTACTCCAGCACTCTGTGAAACGTCACCTATCCATGTTCTCCACAGATGCTTCCCGACCCTCTGAGTTACTCCAGCACTTTGTGTCTTTTTTGGGGGTAAACCAGCACCTGCAGTTCCTTGTGTCTCTAGGTCTTGTTCTCCTACACGGTTTAGAGGTGGAATTTGTCCGTGACAATGCTGCTTCCTGTTTGTTTTATAAGGTCATAAGCGATCGGAGCAGACTTAGGCCATTCGGCCCATCAATTCTCCTCCGCCATTCAGCCTGGCTGCCTAATTCTAGTCCTAGAAGTTATTAATTTATGAATGGGTGTGTAAAGGGGAGTTCCCAGAGATGCCGACAAGCATCCCCATTCCACACCCATTCATAAATTCATAGGAGCAGAATAAGGCCATTCGGCCCATCAAGTCTACTCCATTCAGCCTGGCTGCCCTAATTGTGCTCCTATAAGTTATGAATTTATGAATGGGTATGGAAAGGGGAGTTTCACGAAGGGCCGAATGGCCTACTCCTGCACCTATTGCCTATTTCCTCCAAACCCTCCCAGCAATGCAGCAGAAGGGCACGAGAAACATAGAAACATAGACAATAGGTGCAGGAGTAGGCCATTCGGCCCTTCCAGCCGATGCCGCCATCATGCCTTCTCCCAATATCCCCTGATTCCGTTAGCCCTGAGCTAAATCCAACTCTCTACAGGTTTATAGGTTATCTATGTACCTTGGAACCACACGTCCAAGAGGCAGTGCTGATTTCTGGTAGAAACATTGGTAGCTCGAACTTAGAAAATTGAGGGGGGATCTTATAGAAACTTACAAAATTCTTAAGGGGTTGGACAGGCTAGATGCAGGAAGATTATTCCCGATGTTGGGGAAGTCCAGGACAAGGGGTCACAGTTTAAGGATAAGGGGGAAATCTTTTAGGACCGAGATGAGGAAAACATTTTTCACACAGAGAGTGGTGAATCTGTGGAATTCTCTGCCGCAGAAGGTAGTTGAGGCCACAGTTCATTGGCTATATTTAAGAGGGAGTTAGATGTGGCCCTTGTGGCTAAAGGGATCAGGGGGTATGGAGAGAAGGCAGGTACAGGATACTGAGTTGCATGATCAGCCATGATCATATTGAATGGCGGTGCAGGCTCGAAGGGCCGAATGGCCTACTCCTGCACCTATTGTCTATGTTTCTATGTTTCTCGCCTTGTCATGGTGATAGTTAGAACAGGGCGGCGCAGCGATAGAGCTACTGCCTTACAGCACCAGAGACCTGACTACGGGTGCTGTCTGTACGGAGTTTGCACGTCCTCCCCGTGACCCGCGTGGGTTTTCTCCGAGATCTTCGGTTTCCTCCCACACTCCAAAGACGTGCAGGTTTGTAGGCTGATCGGCTTGGTGTACATGTAAAACAAACTGTGTGTAGGATGGTATTAATGTGCGTGGATCACTGGCCAGCACGGAGCCGGTGGGCCGAAGGGCCTGTTGCTGTACTGTATTGCTGAACAGTCCAGCACAGGAACAGGCCCTTCAGCCCACAATGTCTGTGCTGGACATGATGTCAGGATAAACTCATCTCATCTGTCTGCAGGTGATCTGTATCTCTCCATTCCCTGATTATCCAGGTGCCTGTCTAAACACCACGATCATATCTGCCTCCACCACCACCCCTGGCAGCGCGTTCCAGGCACCCACCACCCTCTGGGTATAAACCTTGCCCCGCACATCTCCTTGAAAATTTGCCCCTCTCAAGTCAAAGCTTTGATATTTGATATTTCCATCCTGGATAGAAGGTGTCGGAAGGAACTGCAGATGCTGGCTTGCACTGAAGATGGACACAAAGTGCTGGAGTAACTCAGCGGGACAGGCAACATCTCTGGAGCGAAGGAATGAATGGGTGACGTTTTGGGTCGAGGTCTGAAGAATGGTTCGTTAAGGGCCCTGTCCCACTGTACGAGTTCATTCAAGACCTCACCCGAGTTTAAAAAATAATCAAACTCGTGGCAAGCGCGTAGAATGTACGTAGCGGGTACGTCGGAGTTCGGGGACGTCTCGTAGCGGCTCGTAACGCTAACGGCAGCTACTGAGTACACACAGTAAACTCGGGAAGACTCGGGAAGATTTTTCAACATGTGGCCATTATTACCATAAATCTCCGAGTTCGAATCAGGGGAAACTCGGGAGAATTAGTTCTTGAATTAGCTCGTAGAGTGGGACAGCCCCTTTAGTACTAATGTGTTGGGTAGTTCCACCTTGGGGGAGAAGGTTCTGACTGTCTACCCCATCTAATTCTCATGTTATCTTATACATTTCTCCCACCAGGTCCCGCCCTCAACCCTCTGCTTTTGTAGAGAACATGCGATGTTGTGACGATGTTCAACTTCAGTGGAGCTGGGAGCTGACTCTGTAAACTGATCAGCATGGAACCATGGCCTGCAGTCAACATTCTGTCCGAGGCATCAAACTCCTTTGGGATTAGGGTTGGCAACTGTCCCCGTATTAGCCAGGACATCCCGTATTTTGGGCTAAATCGGTTTGCCCCGTACGGGGGACCGCCCTTGTCCCGTATTTGACCGCTACTACTCGGGTCGAGGGGACTGTCGGGTCAGAGCGCCGAGTCCGGCCCCCGCCTCACCCGTCCCGACGTAGTGCAGCCCGTGGAGTGCAGCAGCAGCAGCAGCAGCGCCTCGCCCGTTGCCCCGTCGGCTGGCCAGCTGTCCGACCTTCAGACCTTCGCTGACCGCCGACACCACCGCCACCCCTCCTTCTCACGGCCGATCATCGGTTCATGAGTTGGACGGGGCGCTGGACTTTGCGCTCGGCCCCCGGGCCAAAACTCCTCAGCTGGCCCCGCCGGCTGGGCTTTGTGTGCAGTCCAGCACCCGGGGCCAACTCATCGTTCACCCAGACACGGCCCAGACGGTCAACGAATTGCCGTGGGAAATTTGTCCCTTATTTTGACCTCTTGTCCCATATTTGTGAGTGAGGAAACATAGAAACATAGAAATTAGGTGCAGGAGTAGGCCATTCGGCCCTTCGAGCCTGCACCGCCATTCAATATGATCATGGCTGATCATCCAACTCAGTATCCTGTACCTGCCTTCTCTCCATACCCTCTGATCCCCTTAGCCACAAGAGCCACATTTAACTCCCTCTTAAATATAGCCAATGAACTGGCCTCAACTACCCTCTGTGGCAGAGAGTTCCAGAGATTCACCACTCTCTGTGTGAAAAAAGGTTCTTCTCATCTCGGTTTTAAAGGATTTCCCCCTTATCCTTAAACTGTGACCCCTTGTCCTGGACTTCCCCAACATCGGGAGCAATCTTCCTGCATCTAGCCTGTCCAACCCCTTAAGAATTTTGTAAGTTTCTATAAGATCCCCCCTCAATCTCCTAAATTCTAGAGAGTATAAACCAAGTCTATCCATTCTTTCTTCATAAGACAGTCCTGACATCCCAGGAATCAGTCTGGTGAACCTTCTCTGCACTCCCTCTATGGCAATAATGTCCTTCCTCAGATTTGGAGACCAAAACTGTACGCAATACTCCAGGTGTGGTCTCACCAAGACCCTGTACAACTGCAGTAGAACCCCCCTGCTCCTATACTCAAATCCTTTTGCTATGAAAGCTAACATACCATTTAGCTGGGATGTTGGCCACCCTAGTTGGGATGGCCTTTGTTCACAAAAGGAGTTCACGCCCACATTGACCGATGTAAAGACTCACTAAACCAAGCTACCATTGCACTCAGAGTTGCATTTTGAGTTCATTGTCAATGAATATCACATAAGCTGCACTAAACCAGTGGGAAGAAATGAACATTTGCTTTGTGTCAGATTGCTGTGGGGGCTGCGGAGATTCTAGGACCAGAGGTCACAGCCTCAGAATTACAGGACGTTCCTTTCGGAAGACGAGGAGGAATTTCTTTAGTCAAAGGGAGGTGAATCTGTGGAATTCTTTACCACAGACGGCTTGGAGGCCAAGTCAGTGGATATTTTTACGGCAGAGATAGATAGATTCTCGATTAGTACGGGTATCAGGGGTTATGGGGAGAAGGCAGGAGAATGGAGTTTGGAGGGAGAGATAGATAATAGACAATAGACAATAGGTGCAGGAGTAGGCCATTCGGCCCTTCGAGCCAGCACCGCCATTCAAAGTGATCATGGCTGATCATCCCCAATCAATACCCCGTTCCTGCCTTCTCCCCATATCCCCACTATTTTTAAGAGCCCTATCAAGCTCTCTCTTGAAAGCATCCAGAGAACCTGCCTCCAGCATGATTGAATGGTGGAGTAGACTTGATGAGCCAAATGGCCTAATTCGTCGTGAATTTATGAATGGGTGTGGAAAGGAGGGTTCCCAGAGATGCCGTCAGGAACTCCCCTTTCCATACCCATTCATAAATTCATAACTTATAGGAGCAGAATTAGGCAGGCAGGCTGAATGGCGGAGTAGACTCGATGGGCCGAATGGCCTAACTCTGCTCCTATCGCTTATGACCTTATAAACGTTCATGGGAAAACAAACAGGAAGCAGCATTGTCACGGACAAATTCCACCTCTAAACCGTGCAGGAGAACAAGACCTAGAGACACAAGGAACTGCAGGTGCTGGTTTACAAAAAAAAAGACACAAAGTACTGGAGTAACTCAGAGGGTCAGCGGGTCAGGCAGCATCTGTGGAGAACACGGATAGGTGACGTTTCACAGAGTGCTGGAGTAACTCAGCGGGTCAGGCAGCATCTGTGGAGAACATGGATAGGTGACGTTTCACAGAGTGCTGGAGTAACTCAGCGGGTCGGGCAACATCTATGGAGCTAAGGAAATAGGCAACGTTTCGGGCCGAAACCCTTCCGGGTTTCGGCCCGAAACGTTGCCTATTTCCATAAGGATTTCGGCCCCGAAACGTTGCCAATTTCCTTCGCTCCATAGATGCTGCTGCACCATAACTCAGCGGGTCAGGCAGCATCTGTGGGGAACATGGATAGGTGACGTTTCACAGAGTGCTGGAGTAAATCAGTGGGTCAGGCAGCATCTGTGGAGAACATGGATAGGTGACGTTTCACAGAGTGCTGGAGTAACTCAGCGGGTCAGGCAGCATCTGTGGAGAACATGGATAGGTGACGTTTCACAGAGTGCTGGAGTAACTCAGCGGGTCAGGCAGCATCTGTGGAGAACATGGATAGGTGACATTTCACAGAGTGCTGGAGTAACTCAGCGGGTCAGGCAGCATCTGTGGAGAACATGGATAGGTGATGTGACCCAATGTTCCCCAGAGATGCTGCCTCACCCACTGAGTTTCTCCAGCATTTTCCGCGCTGTGTCTCTAAACTAAACTAAACTATATTGATGATGGGGTAGGATAACACGGTGGACAACTGGCCTGGCCAAAATCTAGGAGGCACAGAACTAGAGTCAAGGGTTCAAATCTCACCTCTGCCAACTTGGAAAATAAGTTCAAAGAAATGAGAGAGACTTTATGGAGAAAACCAGTATGGGAAATGTGAAGTGGAAGATAGAATGTCATGAACATCCATTAGCCGAGCTGGAGGTAAACACCAGCCTCGCCAACATTCCAAGGCAGAACAAAAAATACTCAAAGAATGGGAAACGTTACAGATTACAGCTTGGAAGAAATTACAATTTGTACAAATGGAAAATAATCAGAAGGAAAGAACTGGAGGATGTCCGTCATTCATTGCGACCTCACTCTGCAAATAGCATCACTCTACAAAAAGCATCACTCTGCAAAAAGATTGTTAAGGGTTTGGACACACTAGAGGCAGGAAACATGTTCATATGGAGCTAAGGAAATGGGCAACGTTTCGGGCCGAACCTTCTGGAAATAGGCAACGTTTCGGGCCGAAACCCGGAAGGGTTTCGGCCCAAAACGTTGCCTATTTCCTTAGCTCCATAGATGCTGCCTGACCCGCTGAGTTACTCCAGCACTCTGTGAAACGTCACCTATCCGTGTTCTCCACAGATGCTGCCTGACCCGCTGAGTTACTCCGGTACTTTGTGACTTTTTTTAGGAAACCAGCACCTGCAGTTCCTTGTGTTCCCGATGTTGGGGGAGTCCAGAACCAGGGGCCACACACAGTTTAAGAAGAAGGAGTAAGCCATTTAGAACGGAGACGAGGAAACACTTTATCGCACAGAGAGTGATGAGTCTGTGGAATTCTCTGCCTCAGAGGGCGGTGGAGGCCGGTTCTCTGGATACTTTCAAGAGAGAGCTAGATAGGGCTCTTAAAGATAGTGGAGTCAGGGGATATGAGGAGAAGGCAGAAACGGGGTACTGATTGTGGATGATCAGCCATGATCACATGAATGGCGGTGCTGGCTCGAAGGGTCGAATGGCCTCTACTCCTGCACCTATTGTCTATAATATTGGACACGGGACATTGGGCATCTGCAGTTCCTTCTTAAATGTATTGAACACTTTTGTAGCTTGGTCGGCATCCTTTACCTGGCAACTCGTTACAGACTTGTACTAGAGACGGGGAGACAGAGAAATAAAACATGGAACATAGACAATACATAACAGGTGCAGGAGTAGGCCATTCGGCCATTCGAGCCAGCACCACCATTCAATGTGATCATGGCTGATCATCCCCAATCAGTACCCCGTTCCTGCCTTCTCCCCATATCCCCTGACTCCGTTAACCCTAGGAGCTCTATCTAACTCTCTCTTGAAAACATCCTGCGGGCAAACAAAGAATCTCACTGTACCAAGTAGATGTGACAAGAAAGCGGCAATTCATCGCCCCCCCCCAGCCCTGCCCCCCCCCCCCCCCCCCCAGGCCCCCCCCCCCCCCGCCCAGCCCCAGGGGCGATGGGAATGTCCAGACCTACCTGACCACCTTGGTCCCGTTGCGTAGAAGTTGCATGTCAATCATACACCCTCCATTCACGTAGGCGGCCAGGTTTAACTCGGAGAACTCTGCCTGTGGAGAAACAACGAGGAGATTTATTGCACACTGTCCCACTTACGCAACCTTGGCTCGCAAATTACACGACCTCGTGGTCGCTTGAGGCGTACGGGCATCGTATGGCCGCGCGGGGCCGGTCCCACTTGGAAGCGCGGAGTTCTGCGGGGCTGGACCCGGCATCGTGCGGGGCTACAAAATTCTAGGAGTGGCCGAAATCTTCGCGCGCCAACGGCTTGTCGGCCCGCGGGCGCATTGCGGTCGTACGCAGCGTCTTGATGGCGTACGCCTAGCGCGTGGCGTTGCGCGATGATGTCGCCGCCCGACGCCTTAATTCAGTCAGCCCGCCTCCTGCCCAGCTGATTGCTAAGCACGGCACAGATGACATCATGCGCGATCTTCGCGTGAACTCCGCTTCCGTTTGGTAGCGCCAAACGCACGTAAGTGGGACAGGCCCTTTACACATCACCCGAGCGGTCAAGGTGGCGCAGCGATAGCGCCACAGACCCGGGTCCCATCCCGACTACGAGCGCTGTCTCTGCCGAGTTTGTACGTTCTCTCCGTGACCGCGCTCAATCAAAAGCAGACACAAAATGTTGGAGTAACTCAGAGGGACCGGCAGCATCTCTGGAGAGAAGGAACGGTTGGCTGAGGAAGGGTCTCGACCCGAAACGTCACCCATTCCTTCTCTCCAGAGTTGCTGCCTGACCCGCTGAGTTACTCCGGCATTTATGTGCCCGCCTTCGAGTCTGAAATGATTGCTACTTCCCGAGGCCAGTGTTATGCCTGGATATGTGGTGTAATGCATGTACAGGCACGGTGGCGCAGCGGTAGAGTCGCTGCCTCTCAGCGCCAGGGACCCGGGTTCCATCCTGACTACGGGCGCTGTCTGTATGGAGTTTGTACGTTGATCACAGTGAATGGCGGTGCTGGCTCGAAGGGCAGAATGGCCGACTCCTGCACCTGTTGTCCATCGTGTATTGGCTCGAAGGGCTGAATGGCCAACTCCTGCACCTGTTTGTCCATTGTGTATTGGCTCGAAGGGCTGAATGGCCGACTCCTGCACCTGTTGTCCATTGTGTATTGTTCTCCCACGAGGGTTTTCTCCGAGATCTTCGGTTTCCTCCCACACTCCAAAGACGTACAGGTTTATAGGTTAATTGGCTGGGTACAAATGTAAAATTGTCCCCAGTGTGTGCAGGATAGTGTTAGTGTGCGGGGGTCGCTGGTCGGCACGGAGCCGGTGGGCCGAAGGGCCTGTTTCCGCGCTGTATCTCTAAACTAAACCCTACGTGCCACACTACTTCATCACATTCATTATTCTGCCAGGGTGGAGGCCGTGAAATGGAAGATAACTGACAGATAAATGGCTAACAGACAGAGGGAGAATAATGGATATACAGACTTAAATAACAATGGATACAAACCAGATTACAGAGTAAACTGCTTCCACATGTTGGAGGTCGGCTACTGTACACTGATGCTCTTGATGTGGGAGTTAGTGGAGTTCCACAGTGACTGTTTAAGGTCCTGGCAATAAAGCGGGTCTCGTAATATAGCCAAGAACTGCAGAACTAAAGAAACAGCCGCAGCAGCAGCAGCAGCAGGAGCAGGAGCAGCAGCAGCAGGAGCAGACCAATCAGCCACTCTAATCCCCCCCCCGGCGCTCAATAAAATCAGTTAATCCAGCCATGGCCTCAACTCTACTCCCCCTTCGTCAAACTGCACAAGCTGGGTTACAAAAAAGGACACAGAGTGCTGGAGTAACTCAGCGGGTCAGGCAGCATCTGTGGAGAACATGGATAGGTGACGTTTCACAGAGTGCTGGAGTAACTCAGAGGGTCAGGCAGCATCTATGGAGCTAAGGAAATAGGCAACGTTACGGGCCGAAACCCTTCCGGGTTTCGGCCCGAAACGTTGCCTATTTCCATAAGGATTTCGGCCCCGAAACTTTGCCTATTTCCTTAGCTCCATAGATGCTGCTGCACCATAACTCAGCGGGTCAGGCAGCATCTGTGGAGAAACATGGATAGTTGACGTTTCACAGAGTGCTGGAGTAACTCAGCGGGTCAGGCAGCATCTGTGGAGAACGTGGATAGGTGACGTTTCACAGAGTGCTGGAGTAACTCAGCGGGTCAGGCAGCATCTGTGGAGAACATGGATAGGTGATGTGACCCAAAACATCTCCTATCCATGTTCCCCAAATTGCACCTACCCAATAGTTAATGCTTCCAAAGGAATTGGATACATTAGTAATGTTAAGAAAGTGGTGGTGGTAAAAATGCTGGAGAAACTCAGCGGGTGAGGTACCATCTATGGAGCGAAGGAATAGGTGACATTTCGGGTCGAGACCCTTCTGGAAACACAGCGGGTGAGGTACCATCTATGGAGCAAAGGAATAGGTGACGTCACCTATTCCTTCGCTCCATAGATGCTGCCTCACCCGCTGAGTTTCTCCAGCATTTTTGTCTACATAGAAACATACAAATTAGGTGCAGGAGTAGGCCATTCGGCCCTTCGAGCCTGCACCGCCATTCAATATGATCATGGCTGATCATCCAACTCAGTATCCCGTACCTGCCTTCTCTCCATACCCTCTGATCCCCTTAGCCACAAGGGCCACATCTAACTCCCTCTTAAATATAGCCAATGAACTGGCCTCGACTACCCTCTGTGGCAGAGAGTTCCAGAGATTCACCACTCTCTGTGTGAAAAAAAGTTCTCCTCATCTTGGTTTTAAAGGATTTCCCCCTTATCCTTAAGCTGTGACCCCTTGTCCTGGACTTCCCCAACATCGGGAACAATCTTCCTGCATCTAGCCTGTCCAACCCCTTAAGAATTTTGTAAGTTTCTATAAGATCCCCTCTCAATCTCCTAAATTCTAGAGAGTATAAACCAAATCTATCCAGTCTTTCTTCATAAGACAGTCCTGACATCCCAGGAATCAGTCTGGTGAACCGTCTCTGCACTCCCTCTATGGCAATAATGTCCTTCCTCAGATTTGGAGACCAAAACTGTACGCAATACTCCAGGTGTGGTCTCACCAAGACCCTGTACAACTGCAGTAGAACCTCCCTGCTCCTATACTCAAATCCTATGATTTTTCCAGCATCTGCAGTTCCTTCTTAGGAAAACCATGGTGACTATTTTGGATGAAAACACAACTACATCTTGAAAATTAACCCTTTACATGAATCATTTCCGACACCCTCCCCAGCAATGGAAGTCCGCGTACAGTGTTCCCACTAGCGGGAGAGTCTAGGACTAGAGGGCACAGCCTCAGAATTAAAGGACGTTCCTTTAGGAAGGTGATGAGGAGGAACTTCTTCAGTCAGAGGGCAGTGAGTCTGTGGAATTCTTTGCCACAGACAGCTGTGGAGGCCAAGTCAGTGGATGTATTTAAGGCAGAGATAGATATTTTATTGATTAGTACGGGTGTCAGGGGTTGTGGGGAGAAGGCAGGAGAATGGGGTTGGGAGGGAGAGATAGATCAGCCGTGATTGAATGGCGGAGTGGACTTGATGGGCCGAATGGCCTAATTCTGCTCCTATCACTCATGGCCTTGTGAGTTGACGTATTGAGTTATAATTTAGTAATGTGTCTCTTGAGGGAAACACAAAGAGCTGGAGGAACTCAGAGGGTCAGGCAGCATCTGTGAAGGAGTGGACAGGTGATGTTGTTTCTGGCTTTGACCCTCCTACAGACCCACTTTGTCTCTTTCTTGCAGACCTGCTATTTCCTGCACATCAATGATTGACCCCAAATGTCGGCCAGTCCATTCCCCACCCCCCCCCCCCCCCCCCACCCCCCCCCCCCTCTGCCCATTCCCACACCAGTTCAGCACTTCAACTCCCCCTCCCATTCCAAATCCAAACGTTCTGTCCTGGGCCTCCTCCGTGGCCAGAGTGAGTTCCACCGTAAATTGGAGGAGCAGCACCTCATATTTTGCTTGGGTAGTTTACACCCCAGCGGTATGAACATTGACTTCTCTAACTACAAATAGCCCTTGCTTTCCCTCTCTCTCCATCCCTTCCCAGTTCTCCCACCAATCTGACTGGCCTCCTGAATCCATTTAATCTCTGTGTGCTTCTTTGTCACCTCCTCCTAGCTAACAATGATCTAGTCAACATTTTCCTGGAACCTGTTTGATCCCCTTTGATGTCCCTTCACACCTCACCCCTCCTTATCTCTGTCTCCCCCTCCCCCTCCCCTGACTCTCAGTCTGAAGAAGGGCCTCGACCCGAAAGGTCACCCATTCCTTCTCTCCAGAGACGCTGCCTGTCCCGCCGAGTTACTCCAGCACTTTGTGTTTTGCTCAGGATTCCGGCATCTGCTGTTCCTTGTGCCAGCTTTGCCATCTCGGTTTGTCCAACATCTGTCGGTGGCACCAGATCTGAATGGGAAATACCAAATCTCTTGTGCCCCGGGATAATGCCCGAATAAGGGCAAAGGATAAAGGTTCCGCAGTGTCTACTCAAGTTCCCACATTCCTTCCCCCATCCAAACTCACCACATGCTGCTCATTATGTGTTCACCACAGACTGTGAGAATCAACGCCCACCACAATAGACATTCGGCCCTTCGAGCCAGCACCGCCATTCAATGTGATCATGGCTGATCATCCCCAATCAGTACCCCGTTCCTGCCTTCTCCCCATATCCCCTGACTCCTCTATCTTTAAGAGCCCTATCTAGCTCTCTCTTGAAACCATCCAGAGAACCGGCCTCCAACCGGGGCAGAGAATTCCACAGAATCACAACAACTCTGTGAGAAAAAATGTTTCCTTGTCTCCGTTCGAAATTGCTTACCCCTTATTCTTAAACTGTATGGCCCCTGGTCCTGGACTCCCCCAGTATCGGGGACATGTTTCCTGACTCTAGCGTGTCCAAACCCTTAACAATCTTGTTGTCAAGTGCAGAGTGCTGTGTTAATGTGCGGGTGATCGGTGGTCGGTGCGGACTCGGTGGACCTGCTTACGCGCTGTATCTCTAAACCAAGCCAAGCATGGCAACAATAAACCTAGGCCTGAAGCTATGATGGCTGTGTATGGCAGGGAAGGCTGGCATTATGTTTTATTTGTGTTTTATTTGATATATATCGTCACGATGGGACAATCGCAGTCATGCTGGTCAAGAGGAAAGCGTGGTTTAATAGGGACGTTTAATTAGTTGTGTTAAACAGATGTTTCTAACCCAGGCCCCGCACCACCGCATCAAACATCCATGGTGAACACATAGAGGCCCACCGCACGGCTGTAATGAGTGATTGTTGGGGTTTTGGCTGTCTGAATTCCTTGGTATAATTACACCCCCTCTCTCTGCAGTGGGTGGCGACTGGGCTGGGACAAGTCACGCACTATTCCACAGACCCTCCCGACCGACCGAGGCTCCTCACAGAACCAAAGGCCCCACCTTCACGCACACAGGATGTGGGCATTAAGACAAACAGATATAGTACGTTTACCAATTAGACCGCCTTAGCTTCACATCATTGAAGGATCTGGCCGTTCAACTCATTTAATGAGAAGCCAAGAGCCAGGATGTCAGGAGCATCCGTGTTGAAACACATAAGATTATTGAAGGGTTTGGACACGCTAGAGGCAGGAAACATGTTCCCGATGTTGGGGGAGTACAGAACCAGGGGCCACACAGTTTAAGAATAAGGGGTAAGCAATTGAGAACGGAGATGAGGAAACACTTTTTCTCACAGAGAGTTGTGAGTCTGTGGAATTCTCTGCCTCAGAGGGCGGTGGAGGCAGGTTCTCTGGATACTTTCAAGAGAGAGCTAGATAGGGCTCTTAAAGATAGCAGGAACATAGAAACGTAGAAACATAGAAAATAGGTGCAGGAGTAGGCCATTCGGCCCTTCGAGCCAGCACCGCCATTCATTGTGATCATGGCTGATCATCCCCAATCAATAACCCGTGCCTGCCTTCTTAAAGGGGATATGGGGAGAAGGCAGGAGTGGGGTACTGATTGGGGATGATCAGCCATGATCACAATGAATGGCGGTGCTGGCTCGAAGGGCCGAATGGCCTACTCCTGCACCCATTGTCTAATGTTCTCCAGTGCTCTCCTCATCCCACTCTCAATGGGTCTCGACCCGAAACATCTCCAGAGATGCTGCCTGTCCCGCTGAGTCACTCCAGCTTTTTGTGGTCTATCTTCATGACAAGGGAATAACGTTTAGTGCAAGGTAAAGTCCGATCAAGGATAGTCCAAGGGTCACCAATGAGGTAGATAGTAGTTCAGGACCGCTCTCTGGTTGTGGTAGGATGGTTCAGTTGCCTGATAACAGCCGGGAAGAAACTGTCCCTGAATCTGGAGGTGTGCGTTCGTTTTCACACTTCTGTACCTCTTGCCCGATGGGAGAGGGGAGAAGAGGGAGTAGCCGGGGTGAGACTGGTCCTTGATGATGCTGCTGGCCTTGCCGAGGCAGCGTGAGGTGTAGATGGAGTCGATGGAAGTATCCAAAATGACAGACGATACATCTTAGGGGAAAATCTTTCCCTCTTATTCATCACCTCCGCCCCCCCCCTTTCCTTTAATCCCCTCCCAGATGTGTAGTGGCTGAGATTTAACTTAAAAAAGAGACACAGAGTGCTGGAGTAACTCAGCGGGTCAGGCAGCATCTGTGGAGAACATGGATAGGTGACGTTTCACAGAGTGCTGGAGTAACTCAGCGGGTGCAGCAGCATCTATGGAGCTAAGGAAATAGGCAACGTTTCGGGCCGAAACCCTTCTGGGTTTCGGCCCGAAACGTTGCCTATTTCCATAAGGATTTCGGCCCCGAAACGTTGCCTATTTCCTTCGCTCCATAGATGCTGTTCTCCATCTGTGGAGAACATGGATAGGTGACGTTTCACAGAGTGCTGGAGTAACTCAGCGGGTCAGGCAGCATCTGCGGAGAACATGGATAGGTGACGTTTCACAGAGTGCTGGAGTAACTCAGTGGGTCAGGCAGCATCTGTGGAGAACACGGATAGGTGACGTTTCACAGAGTGCTGGAGTAACTCAGCGGGTCAGGCAGCATCTGTGGAGACCATGGATAGGTGACGTTTCGGGACGGGACCCTTCTGCAGTGATTGTATCAGAGGGGAGAAAATTGGTGGTGGGGGTGGGGTGGGGGTAATATAGTCTGGATAGTGATAGTAGATGCTGCCGCACCCGCTGAGTTTCTCCAGCATTTTTGTCTACCTGGGCAGAGATCAGTGGATAAACTCTTCACAATAACTAGGAGGTTCCTATAACAATAGTTTTTCTTGTCAAGAACAAACAAGCAGCACATTTGTGTCCATCCCGAGTCAAAAGTTCTGACTGTATGTTCTGACTGAATCCCAAAGAATTCAAGGATGTGGGCGTTGGGACTGGTGGACAAGAAGGCTCTGGACCAACTTGACCAAGGACAAGAAGGCTCTGCAGAGAGTAGTGCGTTCGGCCGAACGCACTATGGGAACTTCACTCACCCCCCTGCAGGAACTATACAACAGGAGGTGCAACTCCAGAGCAAACAAAATCATGAAAGACCTCTTCCACCCCTGCAACAGACTGTTCCAGCCGCTACGGTCAGGCAAACGCCTCCGTTGCCATGCAGTGAGAACGGAGAGGTTGAGAAGGAGTTTCTTCCCAGAGGCAATTCGGACTGTAAACGCCTTTCTCACCAGGGACTAACTCTACTGAACGTTTTTCCTTCTATTATTTATTATGTAAAATAATATGTGTGTTATGATTGTGTTTATAGTTTGTTTGGTTGTTTTGTTGTTCCGCGAGCATTGCCACTTTCATTTCACTGCACATCTCGTATGTGTATGTGACAAATAAACTTGACTTGACTTGACTTGGATGCTGACCGCCGGGCGTCTGTGTGAAAACCCGCCTCTTCAATCCTCTTTGGCAGTGAGCATTTCCCCTCCCCCTTCCTCCCCTGCCCACGTCTACCGCCTGTCTGAGCGGCCAGACCTCAGGTGGGCCCCGGCAACAAAAGCAGGAAAGAACGGCACAGCACAGTGCAAGCGCGATCGTAACACACGCACCCTGAGAAACCTGGCTCCATGCACTCGGCATTCCCCCACCCACCAATTCCCAGGCTCTGGAGGGAGAATGGCGTGCGATTTCCAAGGAACCGCAGCAGCTGAAATTGGGAAAAACACTTCAAAATGCAAAGCAGAATGAGGCAGGAAGGGTCAAGAACTTCAAATTCCTGGGCGTGCACATCTCTGAAGATCTCTCCCGGTCCGAGAACACTAACGCAATTATCAAAAAAGCTCATCAGCGCCTCTACTTCCTGAGAAGATTATGGAGAGTCGGTTTGTCAAGGAGGACTCTCTCTAACTTCTACAGGTGCACAGTCGAGAGCATGCTGACCGGTTGCATCGTGGCTTGGTTCAGCAATTTGAGCGCCCTGGAGAGGAAAAGACTACAAAAAGTAGTAAGCACTGCCCAGTCCATCATCAGCTCTGACCTTCCTTCCGTCGAGGGGATTTATCGCAGTCACTGCCTCAAAAAGGCTGGCAGTATCATCAAAGACCCACACCATCCTGGCCACACACTCATCTCCCCGCTACCTTCAGGTAGAAGGTACAGGAGCCTGAAGACTGCAACATCCAGGTTCAGGAATAGCTACTTCCCCACAGCCATCAGGCTATTAAACCTGGCTCGGACAAAACTCTGATTATTAATAACCACTTTCTGTTATTTGCACTTTACCAGTTTATTTATTGATGTGTGTATATATTTATATCATGGTATATGGACACACTGATCTGTTTTGTAGTCAATGCCTACTATGTTCTGTGTGCTGAAGCAAAGCAAGAATTTCATTGTCCTATACAGGGGCACATGACAATAAACTCACTTGAACTTGAACTTGAACTCTCCATCGAGCCTGCCCTTCAGTCGTCCCTGACTGGAGCCAGCAGCTTCAAGGAGTTTCAAGACCTCCCGGTGGCTCAGCACTTCAACTCCCCTTCCCACTCCGTATCCGACCTCTCTGTCCTGGGTCTCCTCCATGGCCAGAGCGAGCAACACCGGAAATTGGAGGAACGGCACCTCATATTCCGCTTGGGGTGTCTGCATCCGGATGGCATGAACATTGAATTCTCCCAATTTTGTTAGCCCTTGCTGTCTCCTCCCCTTCCTTAGCCCTCGGGCTCCTCCTCCTCCTTTTTCCTTCCTTCTCCCTGCCCCCCACAGGAAATAGGCAACGTTTCAAGCCGAAACCCTGAAGGAAATAGGCAACGTTTCAAGCCAAAACCCTGCAGGAAATAGGCAACGTTTTGGGCCGAAACCCTTCCGGGTTTCGTCCCGAAACGTTGCCTATTTCCTTCGCTCCATAGATGCTGCTGCACCCGCTGAGTTTCTCCAGCATTTTTGTGTACTTTCAAGGAGACAGTTCAGCTCAGTGTGTTGTCCCGTGTACCGAGGTGCAGTGAAAAGCTTTTGTTGCACGCTAACCAGTCAGTGGAAAGACAATACATGATTACAATCGAGCCGTCCACAGTGTACAGATACATGATGAGGGAATAACGTTTAGTGCAAGGTAAAGCCAGCAAAGTCCGTTTAAATATAGTCCCAGGGTCACCAAAGAGGTAGATAGTAGTTCAGGACTGCTCTCCAGTTGTGGTGGGATGGTTCAGTTGCCTGATAACAGCTGGGAAGAAACTGTCCCTGAATACAGGGCAAGCTTGTTTGAAACAGTGGTGGGTGCCTGGAAACTGCTGCCAGGAGTGGTGGTGGGGCACATACGATAGAGGCTTTTAGACAGGCACGTGGATATGGAGGGAATGGAGGGATATGGATCATGGAGGGTGTTGAATCTGTGGAACCCATCACCACAGACAGCAGTGGAAGGCCAAGTCAATGGGTATGTATATTTAGATTTACTAGAATGTTGCCTGGGTTTCAACAACTAAGTTACAGAGAAAGGTTGAATAAGTTAGGTCTTTATTCTCTGGAGCGCAGAAGGTTAAGGGGGGGACTTGATGGAGGTCTTTAAAATGATGAGAGGGGTAGACAGAGTTGATGTGGACAAGCTTTTCCCTTTGAGAATAGGGAAGATTCAAACAAGAGAACATGACTTCAGAATTAAGGGACAGAGGTTTAGGGGTAACATGAGGGGGAACTTCTTTACTCAGAGAGTGGTAGCGGTGTGGAATGAGCTTCCAGTGGAAGTGGTGGAGGCAGGTTCGTTGGTATCATTTAAAAATAAATTGGATAGGCATATGGATGAGAAGGGAATGGAGGGTTATGGTATGAGTGCAGGCAGGTGGGACTGAGGGAAAAAAGTTGTTTGGCACGGACTTGTAGGGCCGAGATGGCCTGTTTCCGTGCTGTAATTGTTATATGGTTATATATATACATATGGTGGAGGTTGATAGGGTTTAGATTAGTACGGGTGTCGGGGTTGTTGGGGACATTACAGTTGGGTGAAGTTGCACTGACCTGCTCCAGACGGATCTCATATTCTTCCAAGACCTTCTTTCCACGGAAGTATTTGGACCTGGGAAGGGAAATGAGCGGAACGTCACAGCCTGAGCTTGTTACCAGATGTACCACGACTCGTGTGTGTTCGCAGGTTGTAGGAGCAGAGGTCGGCCATTCGGCCCGTCGACTCACATCGACATCGGCGAAGATCAGAATGACATGGGATAGCACAGCGCTGGAACAGGCCCTTCAGCCCGCAAAGTCCGTGCCAGACATGATGCCAAGACTGAATAGAGACCCAAAATGCTGGAGTAACTCAGCGGGTCAGGCAGCATCTGTGGAGAACATGGATAGGTGACGTTTCACAGAGTGCTGGAGTAACTCAGCGGGTGCAGCAGCATCTATGGAGCTAAGGAAATAGGCAACGTTTCGGGCTGAAACCCGTAAGGGTTTCGGCCCGAAACGTTGCCTATTTCCATAAGGATTTCGGCCCGAAACGTTGCCTATTTCCATCGCTCCATAGATGCTGCTGCACCATAACTCAGCGGGTCAGGCAGCATCTGTGGAGAACATGGATAGGTGACGTTTCACAGAGTGCTGGAGTAACTCAGCGGGTGCAGCAGCATCTATGGAGCTAAGGAAATAGGCAACGTTTCGGGCCGAAACCCAGAAGGGTTTCGGCCCGAAACGTTGCCTATTTCCATAAGGATTTCGGCCCCGAAACGTTGCCTATTTCCTTCGCTCCATAGATGCTGCTGCACCATAACTCAGCGGGTCAGGCAGCATCTGTGGAGAACATGGATAGGTGACGTTTCACAGAGTGCTGGAGTAACTCAGCGGGTCAGGCAGCATCTGTGGAGAACATGGATAGGTGACGTTTCACAGAGTGCTGGAGTAACTCAGCGGGTCAGGCAGCATCTTTGGTTTAGTGAGAAAGATATTTTTGTTTTATACCACCGGGCCTCAGAAAACAACCTCACTCAAGAGGCAGGCTCTGGACAGAGGGCCCGGTGAGGGGGAACAGAGAGTTCACTTTAGTTTAGTTTAGAGATACAGCGCGGAAACAGGCCCTTTGGCCCACCGAGCCTACCCCGACCAGCGATCCCCGCACACTAACACTATCCTACACACATTTTATGATTACACCAAGCCAAATTAACCAACAAAACTGTGTGGGAGGAAATTAGAGAATCTGGAGAAAACCCACGCAGGTCACGGGGATAACGTACAAACTCCGTACAGACAGGACCCGTAGTTGGGATCGAACCCTGGTCTCTGGCGCTGTGAGGCAGTAACTCTACCGCTACGCCACCGTGACCCGCAGAACTCTGATCTGAATATATACACAAGAGTAACTCAGCGGGTCAGGCAGCATCTGTGGAGAACATGGATAGGTGACGTTTCACAGAGTGCTGGAGTAAACTCAGTGGGTCAGGCAGCAGCATCTGTGGAGAACATGGATAGGTGACGTTTCACAGAGTGCTGGAGTAACTCAGCGGGTCAGGCAGCATCTATGGAGCTAAGGAAATAGGCAACGTTTCGGGCCGAAGGGTTTCGGCCCGAAACGTTGCCTATTTCCATAAGGATTTCGGCCCCGAAACATTGCCTATTTCCTTCGCTCCATAGATGCTGCTGCACCATAACTCAGTGGGTCAGGCAGCATCTCTGGAGCTCCCGCTGGGTTATTCCAGCACTCACACACAGGTCTGGCTGTCTGTTCCAGCTCCCACAGATTCAGACAGAGAGACAATAGACAATAGGTGCAGGAGTAGAGGCCATTCGGCCCTTCGAGCCACCACCGCCATTCACTGTGATCATGGCTGATCATCCCCAATCAGTGCCCCGTTCCTGCCTTCTCCCCATATCCCCTGACTCCGCTATTTTTAAGAGCCCTATCTAGCTCTCTCTTGAAAGCATCCAGAGAACCTGCCTCCACCGCCCTCTGAGGCAGAGAATTCCACAGACTCACAACTCTCTCTGTGTGAAAAAGTGTTTCCTCATCTCCGCTCTAAAGAGGATTAAGATTCTTTGCGGGGGCTTAGCCGGCATGAGGGGTGGCAGCGTGCCAGGAATGAAGGGGAAGCTAATCGGAATACAGGGCATGGTGCCCAACTATCTTGTTTACCACAATGGCAGTGTCAAACACACACTTAAAATGGTCATCGTGCACCAGTTCCCTCTGTTGCCAATGGCCAACGGTTTGTGAAAGGCAACTTGAATAGCCTTTCGCGAAGGAACACCAGAAATAATGTCGAAGGGAGACAAAAATGCTGGAGAAACTCAGCGGGTGAGGCAGCATCTATGGAGCGAAGGAATAGGTGACGTTTCGGGTCGAGACCCGGAAGGGTCTCGCCCCGAAACGTCGCCTATTTCTTCGCTCCATAGATGCTGCCTCACCCGCTGAGTTTCCAGAAGGGTCTCGACCCGAAACGTTACCTATTCCTTCGCTCCATAGATGCTGTCTCACCCGCTGAATTTCCAGAAGGATCTCGACCCGAAACGTCACCTATTCCTTCGCTCCATAGATGCTGCCTCACCCGCTGAGTTTCCAGAAGGGTCTCGACCCGAAACGTCACCTATTCCTTCGCTCCATAGATGCTGCCTCACCCGCTGAGTTTCCAGAAGGGTCTCGACCCGAAACGTCACCTATTCCTTCGCTCCATAGATGCTGCCTCACCCGCTGAGTTTCTCCAGCATTTTTTACCACCACAGTTTCTTAACATTACTAATGTATCCAATTCCTTTGGAAGCGTTAACTATTGGGTAGGTGCAATTTGGACTGGATTGTAAAAGCCCTGTCCCACTGTACGAGTTCATTCCAAGAGTTCTCCCGAGTTTGCACCTGATTCGAACTCGGAGATTTACGGTAATGGTACTCGGGGCTCTCGTGGACATTTTTCATCGTGTTGAAAAATCTTCACGAGTTTTCCCGTGCTTACCTGCCGTTAGCGAGTCTTCCCCGAGTACCTGCCGTTAGCGTTACGAGCCGCTAAGAGACGTCCCCGAGCTCCGGGGAGGGGGAGCGGGGAAAAAGAAAGGAAGAGGCGGAGACAGTGGGCTGTGGGAGAGCTGGGAAGGGCAGGGGAAGGCGGGAGAAAGCAAGGACTACCTGAAATTGGAGAAGTCAATGCACTAAGGATTCAATTTGAAATATTATTTTTTTTTTTTGCATCTTCTTCAGAAGTTCTCGGAGCAGAATGAGGCCGCTCGGCCCATCAAGTCCATTCCTCCATTCAATCGTGGCTGACCTATCTTTCCCTCTCGACCCCATTCTCCTGCCTTCTACCCGTGACCCCTGACACCCGCACCAATCAAGGCTCAACGTCCCGACCCCGAAACTTCACCATTTCCTTCTCTCCAGAAATGCCGCCTAACCTGCTGAGCTAGATCGGGCTCTTAAAGATAGCGGAGTCAGGGGATATGGGGAGAAGGCAGGAACAGGGTTCTGATTGGGGATGATCAGCCATGATCACAGTGAATGGCGGTGCAGGCTCGATGGGCCGAATGGCCTCCTCCTGCACCTATTGTCTAGTGTCTATGAGGTGTGGGAGGAAACCGGAGCACCCGGAGTAAACCCACGTGGTCACAGGGAGAACGTGCAAACTCCACACAGACAGCACCCAAGGTCAGGATCGAACCCGTGTCTCCGGTGCTGGGAGGCAGCGGCTCTGGAGGAACTCACGATGTGGTCTCAAGGAAGAGCAAGGCGACTCTTATTTACCCGCCATCCACACCACCTAAAGCATGGCGTAACTCAGGGGATCAGTGGACAGAGTCTGACGAAGGGTCTCGACCTGAAACGTCACCCATTCCTTCTCTCCACAGATGCTGCCTGTCCCGCTGAGTTACTCCAGCACTTTGTGTCTATCTTCGGTGTAAACCAGCATCTGCAGTTCCTTCCTACACCGAGAACATGGAGGCTGGTTATTTATTTCATTGTTAGTTGTGGCAGACTGCTGTTCTCAACGCAACTCACATTCCCACACCACAGGATTAGAGTTTAGTTAGTGTCAAAGAGTCATAGAGTGGTACAGTGTGGAAACAGGCCCTTCGGCCCAACTTGCCCATACCGGCCAACATGTCCCAGCTACACTAGTCCCACCTGCCCATGCTTGGCCTATATCCCTCCAAACCTGTCCTGTCCATGTACTCTAACTGTGTGTGTGTGTGCGCGCGTTTGTGTGTACGTGTGTGTGTGTGCGTACGTGTGTGTGTGTGTACATGTGTGTGTGCGTGTACATGTGTGTGTGTGTGTGTGTGTATGTATATGTGTGTGTGTGTGTGTGTGTGCGTTTATATATACACATATATATATACACATATATATACACACATACATATATATACACACACATATATATATATATATATATAATACACATACATATATATATACACACATATATATATATATATATACACACATATATA
Organism: Leucoraja erinaceus; assembly: GCF_028641065.1. Taxonomy (NCBI): domain Eukaryota; kingdom Metazoa; phylum Chordata; class Chondrichthyes; order Rajiformes; family Rajidae; genus Leucoraja; species Leucoraja erinaceus. Next base: position 3,220,419 of record NC_073395.1, read on the forward strand.
TACACACATATACATATATATATATATATATACATATACATATATATATATATATATATATATATATACATATATATATATACACACACACACATATATATACACACATACATACACATGTATATACACACATACATACATATATATATGGGTCAGTGTGCATATGTATCTATGTGTATATGTATGTCCACATACACACTTGTTTCCTCGTTTATTATATTGTTTCCAGTGTACTATATTTACAGATGTGTGTAGTGCTGCAGAATAGTGCAGAACAATGTCATTGTTCTATCTGGGACCTGTGACAATGCAACACTCCTGATTTGGGCAGAGGGGCCAGTTTCGGTGCAGTGGTGTATACAGTGGTGGCAGCCAGCTGTGGGGCAGTGCCGACCCCTGTATACAGTGGTGGCAGCCAGCTGTGGGGCAGTGCCGACCCCTGTATACAGTGGTGGCAGCCAGCTGTGGGGCAGTGCCGTCCCCTGTATACAGTGGTGGCAGCCAGCTGTGGGGCTGTGCAACACACCTGCCAACATCAGCTCTCAGCTCCCATCCAACGCACGCATTTACAGTGAGACGGGGCCACCTGCTGGCACACGCACTTCACTGCAGGAATAATGTTTACGAAGGAACTGCAGATGCTGGAAAAATCGAAGGTAGACAAAAATGCTGGAGGAACTCAGCGGGTGAGGCAGCATCTGTGGAGCGGAGGAAATGGGCAACGTTTCGGGCCGAGACCCTTCTTCAGACTGATGTGGGGGAGGACGGGAAGAAGAAAGGAAGAGGCGGAGACAGTGGGCTGTGGGAGAGCTCGGAAGGGGAGGGGAAGGAGGGAGAAAGCAGGGACTACCTGAAATTGGAGAAGTCAATGTTCATACCGCTGGGGTGTAATCTACCCAAGTGAAATATGAGGTGCTGCTCCTCCAATTTACGCTGGGCCTCACTCTGGCCATGGTGGAGGCCCAGGACAGAAAGGTCAGGGATTGGGAATGGGAGGGGGAGTTGCAGTGCTGAGCCACCGGGAGATCAGGTTGGTTATTGCGGACCGAGCGGAGGTGTTGGGCGAAGCGATCGCCAAGCCTACGCTTGGTCTCACCGATGTAGAGCAGCTGACACCTGGAGCAGCGGATGTAATAGATGAGGTTGGAGTAGGTGCAAGTGAACCTCTGCCTCACCTGGAACGACTGCTTGGGTCCTTGGATGGAGTCAAGGGGGGAGGGAAAGGGACAAGTGTAGCATTTCTTGCGGTTGCAAGGGAAAGTACCTGGGGAGGGGGTGGTTTGGGTGGGAAGGGACGAATTGACCAGGGAATAAGGAATAAGGAACCTTCTCCTGCTCAGTCCCCAAGGAGCTCACATGATCGGGGACCTGGGGTGTGGGTGATCCACCGAGGATTCCCGTGCAACCTGTTTCTCTCGCGGTTCACAGTCTCGCCAGCCGCCTGCTGCTACTGCGGGCTGAAGGTTCTGTGTCCATGTGTATATGGAGTGTGTGAGGCTGCAGCATTGAGTCGAATATCCATAAGGGCTGCTCATTTCCACCTGCCTGCACTTCACACCCACCTAGGATCGACAACTGTCCCGTATTAGCCGGGACATCCTGTATTCATAGCAAAAGGATTTGAGTATAGGAGCAGGGAGGTTCTACTGCAGTTGTACAGGGTCTGGGTGAGACCACACCTGGAGTATTGCGTACAGTTTTGGTCTCCTAATCTGAGGAAGGACATTCTTGCCATAGAGGGAGTGCAGAGAAGGTTCACCAGACTGATTCCTGGGATGTCAGGACTGTCTTATGAAGAAAGACTGGATAGACTTGGTTTATACTCTCTAGAATTTAGGAGATTGAGGGGGGATCTTATAGAAACTTACAAAATTCTTAAGGGGTTGGACAGGCTAGATGCAGGAAGATTGCTCCCGATGTTGGGGAAGTCCAGGACAAGGGGTCACAGCTTAAGGATAAGGGGGAAATCCTTTAAAACCGAGATGAGAAGAACTTTTTTCACACAGAGAGTGGTGAATCTCTGGAACTCTCTGCCACAGAGGGTAGTTGAGGCCACAGTTCATTGGCTATATTTAAGAGGGAGTTAGATGCGGCCCTTGTGGCTAAAGGGGATCAGAGGGTATGGAGAGAAGGCAGGTACGGGATAGTGAGTTGGATGATCATATTGAATGGCGGTGCAGGCTCGAAGGGCCGAATGGCCTACTCCTGCACCTAATTTCTATGTTTCTATTTTGGGCTAAATCGGTTTGTCCCGTGCGGGACCGCCCTTGTCCCGTATTTGACCGCTACTACTCGGGTCGAGGGGACTGTTGTGTCGGGTCGGTGCGCGGCGACGGGCGCCGCTTCACCCGTCCTGACGTAGTGCAACCCGTGGAGTGCAGCAGCAGCAGCAGCAGCAGCAGCGCCTCGCCCGTGGCCCCCCGAATGAATCGGGCATGTTTCAGGTCGAGACCCTTCCTCTTGACAAGGGATAGGTGGACACAGGCGAAGGGGGGAGTTTGTGACTGCCTTCTGTGGCAATGAATCCACAGAGGTTTGACCGCCAAAACGCTGACGGGTGCAGAAAATTCCTCCTCATCTCCTTTTGAAGAAAGGCTCCTTCCCAGGATTTGTTATTAAATTTGTTTTCACATCTCCCCCCTGGGGGGGGAAGGAGGAAGATGGAGGGGGGGGGAGAGAGGGGGGGGGGAAGAGGGGGGGGGAAGAGAGGGTGGGGGGCAAGAGATCCATATCTTTCTGCCCATTTGTAGAGACGTGGATGATCTGTGGGTGGCACAGCGGTAGAGTTGCTGCCTCCCAGCACCAGAGACCCAGGTTCGATCCCTACCACGGGTGCTGTCTGTACGGAGTTTTGCACGTTCTCCCTGTGACCTGCCTGGGTTTCACCGGGAGCTCCGGTTTCCTCCCACCCTCCAAAGGCGTGCCAGTTTGTAGGTTAATTGGCTTTGGTAAAATTTTAAATTGTTCCCAGTGTGTGTAGGGTAGTGTAAATATGCGGGGGTCGCTGGTCCACCTGGACTCGGTGGGCCGAATGGCCTGTTTCTGCGCTATATCTCTAAAGTCAACTAAACATATAAAATCACGAGAGGAATAGATCGGGCAGACGCACAGAGTCTCTTGCCCAGCGTAGAGGAATCGAGGACCAGAGGGGGGACAGGTTCAAGGTGAAGGGGGGGAAAGATTGATATGAATCTGAGGGGTAACTTCATCACACAGAGGGGGGGTGGGTGTATGGAACGAGGGGGCCAGAGGAGGTAGTTGAGGCTGGGGACTATCGCAACATTTAAGAAACAGTTAGACAGGTACATGGATAGGACCGGTGTAGAGAGGGGGGGATATGGACCAAGCGCAGGCAGGTGGGACTAGTATTGCTGGGACATTGTTGGCCGGTGTGGGCAAGTCGGGCCGAAGGGCCTGTTTCCACACTGTATCACTACATCAAGAGTGCGTGTGTCACCTGTTTGTCCTGCCAGTGTTGACTAGAACCTCTCATGAATTGTTCACGATGTTAATGGCTGCCGGCTGCCAGATGGGGGCCGTCATTAAACACCGTCTCCCCCCTGGGGCATCACTGGGGAAGGTGGAGGGGGGGGAGAGGGGGGGGGTTAGAGAGGGGGGGGGGGAGAGAGAGAGGGGGGGGGGTTAGAGAGGGGGGGGTTAGAGAGGGGGGGGGTTAGAGAGGGGGGGGGGGTTAGAGAGGGGGGGTTAGAGAGAGAGGGGGGGGGGAGAGAGGGGGGGGGTTAGAGAGGGGGGGGTTAGAGAGGGGGGGGGAGAGAGGGGGGGGAGAGGGGGAGAGAGGGGGGGTTAGAGAGGGGGGGGGGTTAGAGAGAGGGGGGGGGGGGGGGGAGAGAGGGGGGGTTAGGGGGGGGAGAGGGGGGGTTAGAGAGGGGGGGGGAGAGGGGGGGAAAGAGAGGGGGGGAGAGAGGGGGGGAAAAGAGAGAGAGGGGGGGGTTAGAGAGGGGGGGTTAGAGAGGGGGGAGGGGGGGGCTTGGGAGAGAGGGGGGGGGGTAGAGAGGGGGGGGAGAGATAGAGGGGGGGGAGAGTTAGAGAGGGGGGGGGGGAGGGGGAGAGAGAGGGGGGGGGGGGGGGGGAGAGAGGGGGGGGGAGGGGGGGGAGATAGAGGGGGGGGGAAGTTGGGGAGCGGCACCTACCAGTCGGTGTGCGGGTCATCGACCACCAGCAGGATCTTTGGTTTGCGGACGGCAGGCGTGCTTGTGGCGAGCGTTGGCGGTGCCGCCGTGTGCTCCACGAGGCCGGCAGCGGCGGCGGTGGTCTGCTTGACGGCGTTGGAGAGGGAGGCGAGGATGGTGGTGCCCGTGGGCGGGTGGCGGCGCTCGGCGGCTGGCGAGACGGGCGAGCTGGTGGAGGCGTCCGGCCTCTGCAGGTCCATCATGTAGCCGTTGGGCAGGTTGGCCACGAAGCTGCTGTCCGACAGGCGGCGGCGCAGGTAGTTCATCTTCACCGTGGGCGGTGGCGGCGGTGGGGGAGAGAGAGGAGCGCGGTGAAAGGGGCTGAGGTGAAGTCCCACGGTT